>NC_059264.1:7460677-7463177 GCF_017591435.1 Portunus trituberculatus | reverse complement strand
CCAGAGCCTCGGTAAATAGTGTAAAAGTATGGAATGACGCCCCGCCCTCTTCCCCCCTGCAGCTGTGTGGTGAGACAAACAAAGGAACACTCTTAAAATCTGCATCATTTATCACACCTCGTATATCCCTGAGTCTGCCTAACCCTCTCAGTGTGGTTAGCTACATATATACGTACACGCATACATACATAGGCATACTTAAGTTTCACAGACGGATAGACAGGCTGATTAGTTTGGTAAGGTTACTTGGTTGGGAGATAAGAAGGTATGTACACACACACACACTCTCTCTCTCTCTCTCTCTCTCTCTCTCTCTCTCTCTCTCTCTCTCTCTCCTTTTTCCTCTTCTTCTTCTTCTTAGTCCTCCTCCTCCTTCTCCTCCTTTCTCTGTTTGTCTGCACTTGTTTCTGTCGCTGTCTTTTCTTGCCTGTTTGTATTTCCCACCATTTCTCTCCCTCTCTCCCTTCTGCCTCCCCTTCTCTCTCTCTCTCTCTCTCTCTCTCTCTCTCTCTCTCTCTCTCTCTCTCTCCCTCTTGCCACTCAAACTGCCTGGTACGTATATATATTTCACAACTCAAGTGGAATAAAGCCAGAGAGGAAAGGTACGTAGGTTGTGAGGAGGTTATCTCTCTCTGGTTACTTGCAGCGGGGTTGACAACACAAGACAAGTGAAATGTATAAGTGTGTCTGAGTATTGGTGGCGATATTATTACTCCTCTTCCTCCTCCTCCTCCTCCTCCTCATCCTCCTTATACCTCTCTTTCTCCTCCTCCACACGCTGAGCAACAACCAGGGGACGAAAAATGAAGGTGTAAGTGTGGCATGATCTCTCTCTCTCTGCTCAAAAAGAAAACGGGAAGGTAAAATTTATGACTTCAGTTAAAGCCTTTTGTCTCGCCTTGATTGCTGGAGCAGACTTGACGTGACGTGATGCCTCATTTTCTTTATTTAGCGTCTTCGTTCCGGCTTTGGTTTGGTACAGTTTTCAAAGGTGCGGATATTATTAGTGAAGTTTCCAGAGTGTTTTATCGTGTTCACGGTTCATAAGTTAATCAGCAACTAGAATAGATTTACTTGATGTCTTGTATCTGTTAGGCGAATCGGAATTTGAGTGAAAGTGTGGGGCCGCCGTAGTACAGTGGAACCATGCGTGCTTTGGGGTCCGAGGTGTCTCCAAGCGCACGGGTTCGAATCCTGTCCACGGTCCGAGTGTAGGTTGGGCTTCCTCACTCGGGGCAGCGGTTTCCTAGCGGGTGGGCTTTGAGATAGGAGGTACCCCAAAAAAGTACCCCGTCTACCCCATAAATTCCCGTGCAAAATGTACATATTATACTAGTTTGGTTCCAATAGTGTTTAATCATATTAGGATTATAGAAGATACGTTATACCATTACTAAAAAGGTTAAATAACGAGTCTTAATGCCCCTTAAATTGTATGGCATATGCTTTTATGCTTTGAGTAGTAGAGTGGCAAAGTATTTTGTCTTGTTGAGGGTATATAGTGCAAGTCAAACTATTATTTGAATTATGTTATAGGTACTTTACGGATTTAATGGCACTGTTTTCGAAGGCTGCAGAGATAATTCATTAGTTTGTATGATGTTATATTCCGTTAGCCGTTACAGGTTCCTTATTTACATATACATATATCCATAGATTTATTCAAATATCCTCGAAAAATCTTTGTACTGGACATTGATGAAAGACGGCAGATATATACGTTAAAATCCCTCTAGACTTATCTAACTGCCCTTGGAAATTCAGTGGATTTTCATTGGTACAGTTGTAAAAGGACGTAGACATTATTCATAAAAATTTTATGGCGTTTTAAAGCGTTAAGGGGAGGCACAACAGCTGAGATGATAAAATTAGGTCAAAAAATCATTTTTTAGTATTTCGCATATCTAGATAGAAAAAAGCTTCAAGAATGAAGCCGTAGTCAGTAAATAACGAACACCGGGTGGCAACACGGTTTAAAGGTCGCGAAGAGACCTTTTAAATGTCTGGGTGGACTTTAAATCTTGTGTGGGGGGAGCCTGTTACGTCCCCTGAGTTATGGATAATGACTTGTGCTACTGTAAGTACATTTCATTGGCGATTTTTTGCAGTACATATTAAACATGTGTAGTACATATTTGTTGTACATATGCATTAAAAGAAATCGAATCCCTCGATAATTACCACATAATATGTCATACTCAAAACTTTAAACTCATTTATCTCAAAACGTCAAATTTTAACTTCAATGAGTAGCTGTGCACAAAAAACTTGATGGATCTAAATGAAACTCACCATACTTGTACATAATGGGTATGTCTACATTTCCAAGACAGGGTTTTAAGAAATTCGAAAAGTCTTGTTCTGGATACGTTATATAGCTAAAAAATAGTGACGTCATTATTTCATGAAATTGCGAAAGCGGTTTCTCACGAACTAAAACGAATTTAGCAAAAACTGTCTTGGGTAGGTTAATATGTTATTCTACTAATACCATGCAAAA
>NC_059264.1:7416582-7460177 GCF_017591435.1 Portunus trituberculatus | reverse complement strand
TAGTAAGCGTGATGATGTATAAGTACAGTTTAGACACTGGAGTGTGACTGTAGACAGTAGACTGTAGAGGTAGACTGGCTGTGCAGGACAGTATAACCAGTCCAAGAGAGAAGGCAAGCGGATTGCCAGGCAGAGCGTAAGTCTGTCCTCGAAACTGTGTTGGGAACGACTGGCCTGCCGTCCCGTGGGCGTTGGGTGGCGGCAGTGCTTCCATAAGTTGATGAAATCTTACCCTAGATTTTTGTCGATTTACCCTAGATTCGAGTGTTTTACCCTAGATTGTCGAAGTAGAAAGTGTCACTTATTCGCAGGTAACATCGTTAAATGGGAGAGATTGTAGGCACCAATCGAGAAGTTAGCAACACCCTCCTTCTCCACCTCCTTTCAAATAACCACCAATACCACCACAGTGGAACAGTGTAACATCATCATCCTCATCACCAGCATTATCATCATCAACATTACTGGCATCATCATCAACGGCCTCATTATCATCCTCATCACCCAGCACACTGTCACCAACCGACATGTCAACACCCACCTGACATGCCACACACATACGAAGCTCGCCTCATCAGCACACACGCCACATACCACACAACTCCAGACAACACTCACAGCTGCATGACCCTCGTCATAACAATATATATAAAACAAATTACCTTATAGAATGGAAATTAAGTTATTCCTTATGATTATGGGAAGAGGCCACCTTCACGTAGATTCCAGCTGGTATACAGTTTTAAAATAGCACTACAGCCACTACTGCGGCTGTTCTGTGTGGACTCGTCTTCGCAAGTGACTGACTCTGTGTGTGAACTGTGATCTAACCGTCCAAAGGTCCAAAACGTGTACGCGTAGTAGACGGGTGAGTGGAGACTGGGGAGAAAGGGGATGGGGTGGGAGGGTGAAGGGATGATACAAGTCACGGGGATGATTGTGTACATAAATCGAACATGAAAAAAAACCAGCCTGCCACCAGAGTGGCTCCATTCCAAACACACCTATCCATAGGACGGCAGATTACCCTAAAATTACCCTAGTTTATGCATTACCCTAAACACTACCCTAAGAAGGGTCCAATTACCCTAGTTTAGGGTATTTTACCCTAAAATGGAACCCCTGGGTGGCGGAGCAGTGCTTTCATGAGTTGATGAAATCTTACCCTAGATTTTTGTCGATTTTATCCTAGATTTGAGTGTTTTACCCTAGATTGTCGAAGTTACCCATTAATTGTTGATTAATACACTCTTATCATACATAAGTTTAAATATTGCCCCCCCACCCCCAAACACACACACAGGACTACACACTACAGCCACTACTGCGGCTGCTATGTGTGGACTCGTCCTCGCAGAGTCGCAAGTGACTGACTCTGTGTGTGAACTGTGATCTAACCGTCCGAAAGTCCAAAACGTGTACGCGTAGTAGGCGGGTGAGTGCAGACTGGGGAGAAAGGGGATGGGGTGGGAGGGTGAAGGGATGCTACAAGTCACGGGGATGATTGTGTACATAAATCGAAAATGAAAGAGAACCAGCCTGCCACCAGATTGGCACCATTCCAAGCACACCTATCCATAGGACGGCAGATTACCCTAAAATTACCCTAGTTTATGCATTACCCTAAACACTACCCTAAGAAGGGTCCAATTACCTTAGTTTAGGGTATTTTACCCTAAAATGGAAGCACTGTGGCGAAGTAACACTACCCACGGTCGCAGTACATCATACAGTAGAACATTACATTACCGCGCATAAAAGTAGTCTGTCTGATATTGCTCGACCACGCTAACGAAGGTGTCCTCAACGAGCACTCTAGTCAATACTTAAGCACTTCAAAAGACAATAATAATAATATATAATATATCATATAAGTGTGAAAACAATTAAGAAAATAGTTAGTTTGCAAATGAATACCAATAATATGATATAGTAAGTATAACATGACTAAATAGATTAATTTGATGCAATTTCAAAAGTAAGATGCATTATTGATAAAAAATTTACACATTTATGGTAATTACTAGTAAATATAATATATGAAATTTTGCATGAAGACATAGAGATGTTACATGATTATGTATAATCAAATCACTGAAACATAAGGAACAATGTTACATACATGTGTAAAAATGTGTTACATATGATGAATAAAGTGTATATGTCATAAATATTGTTTTTTACATATAATATATATATATATATATATATATATATATATATATATATATATATATATATATATATATATATATATATAATATAATATAATATAATATAATATAATATAATTGAGCATAAGTGAAAAGCATGAAAAGATGATAATGTAGACAAAAAAACAAGCAAACAAACACTCAACTATAAATATCATAGATCACCTACATACCACAAGTTGAGTAGCTAATTCAACTTGGATAGAGCAGATAACAATGCATAACAGAAGAGGTGCTGCTAAAACAAAATGTAATGAATGTGACATTAATAGCAGAGTTACTTACATAGGCAGAATAAATATAATTGACACTAGCAAAAAAAAAATTATGTAGGTAGGAAGAATGCGAAAATGAAAATTTAGTAATAAAAAAGTAAAATGGGATGTAAAAAACAATGTGACTGCAAATGGAACCCCCCATTAAACACACGATATACCCTAGGGCCATGCCTGTGTGTTAAGGCTTGAGAAGCATGAATATGTCTTCTGATAAATCAAACAAATTTACAGTCAAAAGAAAATATTACCTACATTACATTAATCCCTCCCCATGTGTCATCTGGGGACAGCACATAAGAATATAATATAATATAATGCAATATATACAACATAATATAATATAACATGATATAATATAAGAGATACACTTCACACACCTGTACGTGTCCGCAAATTGTAAGGACATGAAGGTACAACAGGTGAAGAATCAGAAGTGTGTGTTGTTGAAGACTGTGTAGTCTGTACAGGCATGTGTGTAGAAGTAGAAGAAGAAGGTGACAGTGGAACATTACTCTTCTTCAGACGATCAACATGCACTATCTCTGAAATATTAGACTCTGGGTCAAGAATTTTAAATTTGTTGCCGTGCATACGTTCAACTATACGGTAAGGACCTGTAAATTTTGGATTAAGCTTTGATTGACGCTCAGGAGTAGATTTATACACAATGTCATTGACTTTAAGAGTTACAGGTGTAGCACTCATGTGTTGACGCTGGATCATTTCAGTACGAGATGCTTGAAGATTACGTCGTAGACTCATGAATAATTTGAAAAGCTTTCAGCTGATTTTTGCATAATCATCTAAAGAGTAAACAGGTATATGAGGCTGAAGCAATAGATCATAGGGCAAACGTTTATCTGAGCCATAGATGATATAATGTGGTGTTTTCCTGTGGAAGCATTAATTCATCCATTAATTGAAGTTGCAACATGTGGAAGCCAATTCTGCCAAGAATCATGAAGTTTACTTACTACATGGCGAAGAACATCTAGAATTTTTTTGTTAGCACGTTCCACTATACCATTTAAGGCTGGATGCTGCACAGAAACAAAAGTTTGTGTTATGTTGTATTGTTTACAAATATTTTGCAAAATTTCATTTTTTAATTCTGTCCCATTATCACTGAGTAAAACAGTTGGTGTAGTGTATGGACATAAAAGATGTGTTACTAGAGCATGGGCAACAGCATTAGAAGACTTGTTCTGCAAAGGAGCTAACACTACAAAGCGGCTGAAGTAATCTACACAGACAAGGACATAAGAGGAACCTTGCTGACTGCATGGTAGCTGCAATAAATCAATAGCGACAGTCTCAAAAGGACCTGCTGGAGTAGGGTACTCTAAAATAGGCGCTGTATTAGTGTTACCTTTATGCTGTGCGCAAGAAACAGATTGAGATACATGGGTAGTTATATCTAGACGCATTTTTGACCAATAATATTTGAGGCGAGCCATAGCAATGAGTTTTGTCTCTACCTGGATGACCTGCTTGTGGCGCGTCATGAACAAAATGTAAGACTGTAGGGACAAGAGATTCTGAAAATGACAATTTGTTTTACTTCATGGTCGTAGACTTGTACTGTACGCATGAGAATGTCATTATGAATATCAAATTCTTTTAATGCAATAGGTAATTTAGGCAAACTTGTTTCATCACCAGATTCTAGTGCATAAATGACTTTACTCCAAATAGGGTCATTACGTTGAGCTAACGTTAAGTCCTGGTGAGAAAAATTATGAACTTGTGTCACTGCAGCAATAACTACATTACGAGAAAGAGCATCTGCGACGAGATTAGCAAGTCCAGGTGAATATTTTATCTCTGCTTGGAACTGCTCGACTGTTAGGAACCATCTGGTGAGTCGACCTGTAAGGTTCTTTCCTGAGAAAAGTTGCGTTACAGCAGAATGATCAGTATATACAGTGACTGGATAGTTGTAAATGATATCACGAAAATGTTTGAGAGCCCACACTACAGCGAGTGCTTCCATGTGAGATACAGAATAGTGTGACTCTGCTTTGTTAAGAACACGACTAGCAAAAGCAATCACATGTGGATGTTGATGTTTAACTTGTTGCATCAAGACAGCTCCTATTGCAAAAGATGATGAGTCCGTGCAAATTGTGAAAGGTATGGAGTAATCTGGAAATGCTAAAACAGGAGGCTGTGTTAAACAAGTCTTTAGTTGATCAAAGCTTTGCTGTTGTTTTGAAGTCCATTGAAAAGGTACATCTTTCTTTTTAAGTTTGTTTAAAGGATGAGCAATGGATGCAAAGTTCTTAATAAATGCACGGTAGTAACCTGCAAGACCTAGAAATGAACTGACTTGTGCTGTAGTTCTAGGCACTGAAAAGTTTTTGATAGCTTTTACTTTATCTGAAGTAGTATGAATTCCTTGACAATCAACATGTCCCAAAAATTCAATGCGGGATCTGAAAAATTGACATTAGGCAAATTGAGCTTAAGGCCTGCTGTTGTGAATTTTTTAAAAACTTGAGATAATTTCTGCAAGTGTGTGTCAGTATCTTTAGAGACCAGAATAAGATCATCCATGTATACAAATAAACCATTACCAATGAGACCATGGAACATAGAGTTTACTAGTCTTTGGCAAGTTAGAGGTGAATTGCGTAAACCCATTGGACAGCGAAGCCATTCATAGTGACCTGTAGAAGTAGAGAAAGCTGTTACAGGACGACTTTCTTCTGATAATGAAATTTGCCAAAATGCTGATTTAATGTCAAGAGTTGAAAATACTGTATTTCCACTGCCAATGTTTTGTAAAAGCTCAGAAAGTACTGGTAAAGGATAATGATCTGGTTCCGTGACTGTGTTAACTTTCCTAAAGTCAATGACAACACGGTAAGAGTTGTCTTTTTTCTTTACAAGTAGTAAAGGTGAGTTCCAAGGAGAATAAGACTCCTGTATAATGCCTTCGTGAAGCATGTTCTGGACTAACTGTTACATCAGCAATCTGTCGCTAAGAATGAGGTAACCTATAAGACTGCACGTACACTGGACGTATGTCAGGTTTCAGCTCAATGTGGTACTGGACTCTATTTGTAACACCAAGAGGCTCACCAGGAAGAGCAAAAGTTTCCCTGTGGTTCACAAGTAAGTTAATAAGACTACATTTCATATCAGGAAAACCCATAACTTGTACATGAGGCTCAAGCTGAGAAGCAATATCTTCAGGACTTTGAGTAGAAGACTGTGAAGATACAGCTGCTACACATGTTGTGGAATCCTGCAATGAAGTTGCATCAATAACTGTAACTGAACCCAAATGAAGACCATCTCTAAGGGTGATGGAAGAGCCAGTAAGATTTGTTACTAAAGCAGAAGTAACATTATCCTTACGTACAGACGACAAGGTACTTTCTACTGCTAGACGCTTCACTTTGGAAGTGTCAGGGTGTGATAGCACAAAGGAACCTACAGGGGCATCCTTGACATGCACTGATATAACGCGAGCACTTGTAGGGCCCACATATTGATCACCAATAACAACAGCTGCACTCATTTTAGGTACAGACTTTGAGTCAACTGCATTAGCAGCTGGAACAGTTAGGTGCCTCGTCGCAAGAGACTCGTTGACTCGTGGGAGAGGGGACTCTTCAAAGTGTACACGTTTAGTGGTGACATTTAAAATAGATTTAGGGTTAGATGTGTTACTGCCTGCCCGTAACATACTCCACTACCCTCACCTCCTCCGCTTGCTACCTCGTTCGCCACCTCTCCACCTCCCCTTCCACGTCACCGTCTCATGAACTTTCCACGTCACCGCCTCATGAACCCTCCACGTCACCGCCTCATGAAGCCCCGCTACTGTCCCGAAGTTGGATTCACGCGGCCCCATTCGACTCAAGCGGAAGTGTTAAGCAAGCTCCCTGATTTCTGGAAGTCAGTCGAGGTCAAGGCCTCAACCAGTTAACACAACGCCTCTTGGGTCTACCGTGGGATCAACCATCACCCAGCACTTCACCACTGCGACACCGCATAAGTATCACTTCCCTCGTCCGTTTTTTCCACATTGCCTCCATATAGGATTAGTATTATTGTTAGGTATTAAGTTGGGTTCTTTGTTATATTTATTTATGTGTTATATGTATATGTGTATGTCATTTTCATGTGTTTCATGTTATATCTATATGTGTATGTCAGTTTCATTGTTATTGGGTTATTAAATAGCTTTTAAAGTGCCCCCCTTTGCATATCCTCACCAGTTGAACGTGCAGTGTTTTTTTTTTTTTTTATTGTCATTTTTCACCGGCTCCCCGATGCCAATCTTACCAGTTTAACCGGTGAACGTAACAATTGGCGACCGTGACAGGACCTTTATAACCCATGTTCAGTGTTCCATTTTTCCAGTGACTTTTTTTCTGTGATTACATTATTTTTTTTGTGTGTTTCTGTGGTGTTGTGACTTTGATGTGTTTTTTTCTGTGACTTACTCTGTGTGTGGTTTAAATTTACCTTTGTGCGATCAAGTGGCTCCTTTTGGGTTAAAAGTGCTTCGTGACTTTCATTGGTATCGCATAGCAGGAAACCAGGTAGAAAGGCGTGTTCACCGATAGCACTTATCTCTATTTTTTGCACATAGGCAGGTGTGTAATAAGTGTTATCCAAGTGTTGGGATCATATGTTCATGCGAACCCTCAATCCCTCAGTTCGTGGATCATTTTTCTCGCTAGTTAGAATCGGCCATTTTAACTAGTCTCTCAGACTAATCCGCCTCCTTATCAATAACAAGTCTCAGTACAATTCACTCCTCACTCTCAAGTCTCGTAACTAGAGTAATCCGGATCCTCTTAATGCCGTAATTCTCTATTTTACCCCCCATCAGTGATTGTACTCATAAGTGTTTACTTAAGTATAATCTAGGTAATTTCCAAGGTTGCCTTTATTATCACTCTGCCAAGTTCCTCACTTAAGTAATTCACTTATCATTTTTTTTTTGTGTTGTTTAACATCTATTTAATATGGCTTCCGCTCAGTTTAACGTTCAAGATTTTTGTGCTGACCCTTCTCTGGAACAACTTAAAGATGCTAATATCAAGAAGGACCAATGGAAGACCATCGCTAAACATTTTGATGTTCCCATCACGTCTCAGATGACTAAAGAGGTCATTAAGAATGTAGTTGTTAAACATCTAGTGCAAGAAGGTCAGTTGCTAGGAAATGCCATAGAAGAGTTAACTCCCATGTCAGCCTCTACGAGGACAATACTAGACAGTCCCCAGGAAGAACAGGATAAGAGTAGGATAAGTCAGTGGGAAATTGAGAAGCTTAAACTAGAATACCGGATGCAAGAAAACAAATGCAACTACAGGCAGAAAAGAAGAGAGAACTACAGAGAAAAAGAGAAGAGAATTTCAGTTACAACTTAAAAGGCAGGAGAAAGAGTTAGAAATTCAGGAGTTAACCCTACGAAATGACGCTAAGTTTAGAGGGGAAGAAATAGATATAAAGAAAAAGTTAGCAAGCTTTAATCCTGCTACAGCTGCTCCGCTAGTTCCCCCTTTTGATGAATCTGATGTTGACGGGTCATTTCGCGCTTTTGAGAGCATTGCTAATAGGAATAAATGGCCCAAGGATCAGTGGGTGTCTCTCCTTGTCCCTAAGCTAGTAGGAAAAGCTTATAGGGTATACAACGGCCTTAGTGATGAGGTAGAATATGAAGAGATCAAAGGTAACATTCTAGACGCCTACTCTATCACTTCTGACGGATACAGACAACAGTTCCGAAAGTATGTGAAACCAGACTCTCACACCTATGTTGAATTTGCTAGTGAGAAACTAAGACAATTTAAGAAATGGTTAGCCGCCCTTAACATTACCACCTTTTCGGAGTTGCTCAATCTAATGGTCCTGGAAGAATGGAAGAACAAGTTACCCTTTAATATTCTGAGGCATGTGGAAGAACGGGAGAGAGTGATCTTATGTCTGCCGCTAAAGTGGCTGATGCCTTTGCTTTGTTGATGGGATCCCTGGGTAGTAGAGGTCGTGGTTCACTATCTAATGTTAGGTCCTCCTTTGGGGAAGGTTTTGGGGGCGCGGTGGTAAGCCGACCGGATTCTCGCCAAATGCATATAATTCCCCTGGTGTACATACTGTAAGAAACCAGGTCACACGATCCAAAAATGTAGACACCCAAATTGCAAGGCCTCTCAACGTCAACTTTCTTTTGTGGCCCCTAAACCTAACACATTTGAGAACAAGAAACCAGTGGCCCTAGCTAACCCTGTCAACTCTCCTCTAGAACTTTATGACTCGTACATGTATCAAGGTAAAGTGTCCCTGACTGATGGTAAAGACAAGGCAATAAATGTCAAGGTTCTGCGTGATACAGGTGCTGCCCAATCCATCTTAAGGAAGATGTCATCCCTAACATCAAACAGGCTTTCACTGGGAGAAGGTGATCCTTACAGGTCTCGAATCACAGCTCTCCTATCCTTGGCTAATATTAGCTTACAGTGCCCTTCATTTCAGGAGAGGTTGAGGTAGCCATTAAACCTGGTGAACTGCCAGTACCGGGGTACATCTTGTACTGGGTAATGATCTTGCGGGTAACTTGGCTGTTCCAAACTTAATTGTTCTTGATTCTCCCTTAACAGAAAGTCCCACTAAGACCCTGGACGAAACATCCCCTCACTTCTTCCCAGTGTGTGCAGTCACCAGGTCTCAGTCCAAGTCCCCTGCCCTTTCACCACCTCCTCCACCAATGATTGCCTCTACTGACAACTTGTACAATAACATCATTTCAAAGGAGAATTTGATTAATGCTCAGGAACAGGATCTCACTTTGGCTAAGATCAGACATGTTGCCAGTGAGACAAAGGATATGTCTAAATTGCCTTGTTTTTATTATCAGGAAGGAGTCCTGATGCGTGCCTACAGACCTCCTGAACTGAAACAACTAGACACCTGGTCAGAAACACATCAAGTTGTCATCCCTTGTCTGTAAGACCAGCCATTATAGAACTAGCTCATGATGGATTGTCAGGTCATCTAGGCATCCAAAAACCTACAAGAAGGCTCTTCAACATTTTTTTGGCCAGGAATGAAAAGGATGTGTCACACTATGTAAAAACATGTCATATATGTCAAATTGTGGGTAAGCCTAACGAACGCCTTGTGCCAGCTCCTCTGACGCCTATTCCAGTTCAGACGGAGCCCTTCGAAAAGATCATTCTAGACTGCGTAGGGCCCTTACCCAAAACCAAACGAGGGAATCAGTATTTGTTAACCCTCATGGATCCCACTACCAGGTACCCTGAAGCATTCCCTCTTAAAAACATCACATCAAAGACCATTGTAAAACATCTAATACATTTTTTCACTTCGGTAGGAATTCCAAAACAAATTCAGTCTGACAAGGGTAGCAATTTAACTAGCAATTTTTTCCAACAGATACTCGTAGTGAATGAGCTAAACATCGACCATGTAACCTCCTCTGCTTACCACCCCCAATCCCAAGGCTGTCTGGAGCGGTTTCACCAAACACTGGGATGAAAGTATCTCTTTTCTTCTCTTCGCCTTAAGAGAATCTCCTCAAGATTATTTAGGTTACTCCCCTTTTGAATTACTCTATGGTAGACAGATCAGGGGGCCTCTCAAAATATTAAAGGATCAATGGTTAACTCAAAATACTCCTTCAAGCCCCAGTGTGTCTGACTACATCAGTAACCTTAAGAATAAAATCAGTGAAGTCAGATCTTTTGCTAAATCAAACTTCCTCAAATCTCAAACTAAAATGCAACAAAATTCTCTCCCCAAATCTGTCATGAGAAGTTTCAAACCAGGAGACAAGGTTTTACTTTTTCTCCCACTCCAGGCAATGCTCTTCACAGTAAGTTCATGGGGCCTTATGTTGTGGCTCAAAACTAAGTCCATTAAATTATGTGGTCCACACTCCTGACCGTCGTAAGGATTCCCAACTAGTTCATATTAATCTAATGAAACCTTACCACTCCAGAGAACCAGAGGACGACTTGTCTCGCACTGTACCTGTATGTCTGGTAGGGAAGGAGTCTGGTCCTGTGCCCCCCGAGGAAGAGTCCGACATCGAATTCCTCTTCTCATCACCTAAAGGACGCCCCTCAAACAGCCAAATCATGTCCAACCTTGATGAGTTTTTTTTTTCCTTAACACCTTCACAACAGTCTGATTAAATTTATTGCTGGACTTTTCGGAAATCACAGGTGACCTTCCAGGGCTTTGTACTACTATCCAACATGATATAACATTAATATCTAATGACATCAAGCCTATAAGACAACCAGCCTATCGCATTTCACCCATTAAAAGAGACTTGATGAAAAAAGAGGTAGACTATCTGCTCTGTCATCACCTTGCAGAACCTAGTATATCCCCCTGGGCTTCTCCCTGCCTGTTAACATCTAAGCCAGATGGTAGTAGTCGATTTTGCACCGACTACAGGAAATTAAATAAAGTGACGGTACCAGACTCCTACCCATTGCCCTTGATAGAGGACCTTATAGACAGCATAGGAGTAGCCAAATTTGTAACCACCATAGATTTACTTACCAGATTCCCCTCTCAGACGAGGCCCGAATAACATCCGCCTTCATCACCCCTTTTGGGCTATACCAATACACAGTGATGCCCTTCGGCTTGTCTAATGCTCCCGCCACCTTCCAGAGGGCTATAGATTATATGACCCAGGACTTGGAGGGAATATCTGCCTATCTGGACGACTGGGTGACACATATGACCCGTCTCCGGAGGCTGATGGGTCGGATGCAGAAAGCCGGTCTTACGATCAACCTGGCCAAGTCCACCTTCGGGAAGTCCACAGTGGTCTATCTTGGACATGTGGTGGTTCGCCCCAAGAGAGCAAACGTGGAGGCCATCCTTGGCTTCCCTGTCCCTACCACCAGGAAAGCTCTCATGAGGTTCTTGGGGATGGCCGGTTTCTACAGACGGTTCTGTAGGAACTTCTCCACCCTGGCCGCCCCCCTGACGGACCTTATCAGCCCTTCCGTCTCCTTCCACTGGACCTCGACCTGCGACCAAGCCTTCCAACATCTTAACCCTTTAAATACAAGCTCGTACGCGTGTACGAGGTATGGGCCCTCGTACGTGCATACAACCTCGTACACGTGTACGATATCGCACCTTACAATCGTATAGGAGCAGGTACATGCTTGTATTATTTCGTTTCTTTGTTTCTTTGGCTTGTATGCTACCCTGGGATGTACGTGAGTCATGCATGACTCCACCTACAATACCCTTCTAGCCAATGGGCATTGAGATAGGTGTGACGCCATATGACACGTCATCGTTCATTAGCCACTCATTATGTCCTGCTAAGCATTCAGTATTGTTTTTTGCCTTAGTGAGCACGCGTACGGAGGATTTTACTGCCATAGTGTTTTTTGCCCTACTAACTTGCCATGTCTGACCAAGTGTCAGACTCTGACCTGGAATATGTGCCAGGGGATAGTGAGGATAGTGATGATAGATGTGAGAGTGACTGATTATGACACAGATGATGACATAGGCGATGATGTAGAGCCTGTGGCTGACCAAGGGTGGGCCCAAGCCCAAGCCATGGAAGCCACAGCTGGGTCCCAGTGGCACTGGCACCCACTAATCCTCCCCCCTACCATCCCCACCAAGCCACTCAAGCCCATCATCGCCCATGTGAATGTGAGTACAATAATAATAATAATAATAATAATAATAATAATAATAATAATAATAATAATAATATTAATAATATAATTATGCATTATAATATATATTATTATTATTTTGTAAATTAGTACATAGCCTATTGGTAATACAATATGGTATTATTACATTATTATTGTTATTATATTATTGTTATTATTATTATTGTTGAGCAAAGAACATAATGTAATTACGTAATTGGGGTAAAGGTGTGAGGCGACACTGGTGGTGTACTTGGTGGTGTAATGGGAGATGCGGGTGGTGTGCAGGGCGGGCAAGCAGCAACCCACGCTTCCACCCATTCAAGTGGGTTTGCACCTTGTATTTATATATATATATATATATATATATATATATATATATATATATATATATATATATATATATATATATATATATATATGTGTGTGTATATATATATATTGACCTTTTTTTTTTTTTTTGCTCAGCATATAGTAGAGGCACCAATGAAGCGTATGTCAGAAATATTCAGGCCATAAAACATTTTTTTACATACGTAAACGTAACCTAAATTTACGCTATCGATGTGAGGCAACCGCACCTAACACAAACAAACGAAGCCTACCATAACCTTCAATGAGGTGTCTACTATCTGTTGAACATAAAAATAAAGACATATGACCATAGAAAAGGAGTGAAAACATGATTTAATTGAGTGTGTAGTGGCGACAGGTTTTAGCTTGTACACTGGGTTGGGCGCGGGGGGGGTGCCCTTGTGGCGAAGGGGTTAAGGCGTTCCTCTCCTCGAAGCCAGTGGTCTGGACGCCAGATCACTCCCACCCCTTCCATTTACAAATGGACGCAAGTGGAGTTGGAGTGGGTGCTGTCCTCCTACAAGCGGACCCCACTAGCGGCATCCTCCATCCCATCGCTTATCACTCCGCCAAGCTGAAAAAACACCAACTCAACTACTCCATCATCGAGAAGGAGGCTCTGGCACTCGTCCTGCCGCTCCAACGTTTTGAGTGCTACCTTCATCCTGGCCCTCAAACTACGAAGGTCTTCACCAATCACAATCCTTTGGCCTTCCTTCACGCCATGAAGAACCGAAACCAACGCATACTTAGGTGGGCCTTGTTAACTCAACCCTTCAACTTGGAAGTCCACCATATCAAAGGGGTGGACAACATCATCGCCGACGCCTTATCAAGATCTCCCGTCTCACCTCGTTCATGAGCGCATTACGGAGGTCTTATGGGGGAGGAAATGTTACGGCCCACCCGTAACATACTCCACTACCCTCACCTCCTCCGCTTGCTACCTCGTTCGCCACCTCTCCACCTCCCCTTCCACGTCACCGTCTCATGAACCTTACACGTCACCATCTCATGAACCCTCCACGTCACCATCTCATGAAGCCCCGCTACTGTCCCGAAGTTGGATTCACGCGGCCCCATTCGACTCAAGCGGAAGTGTTAAGCAAGCTCCCTGATTTCTGGAAGTCAGTCGAGGTCAAGGCCTCAACCAGTGAACACAACGCCTCTTGGATTACCGTGGGATCCACTTCACCCAGCACTTCACCACTGCGACACCTCATAAGTATCACTCCCCCCTCGTCCCGTTTTTTCCACATTGCCTCCATATAGGATTAGTATTATCGTTAGGTATTAAGTTGGGTTCTTTGTTATATTTATTTATGTGTTATATATCTATATGTGTATGTCAGTTTCATGTGTTTCATGTTATATATATATATGTGTATGTCAGTTTCATTGTTATTGGGTTATTAAATAGCTTCTTAAGTGCCCCCTTTCCTCACCAGTTGAACCTGCAGTGTTTTTTTCTTGTTGTTATTGTTCACTGGCTCCTCGATGCCAACCTTACCCATTTAACCGGTGAACGTAACAGATGTAGCATAAAAAAAGTTCATCCTTATAAGAAAGTGCTTGATATTTAGGATGAAGGGAAATAACATTTTCTGCAAGTGCATCAAAGCCTAAAAGAGCATCACACTGCAAGGAAAAATTAGAAACTATGTGAAATTTTGCAAGAAAGGTAGAGTCATGAGGGTGAAAAGAAATAGGTAGGAGAACACTTCCTATAATGTGTAATGGAGAACCTTCAAGAAGCGCATTGACATTGTTGAAAAGAAAGCTTATATAACTGAAACAGTTTGAGATATGCACTTTCTGTGATTAAGCTAACATCCGCACCAGTGTCCATACAGACAGAGAATGGCGTGCTGTATGTGTAACATTGAAAATTCTGGCGGTGAGAAACAGAAGATGTTAAGGAAGGAACACATAGTGACGCTGTGTTAGATTGAGTAGCTAGTCCTTCGCTTTGTGAAAGACAGCCTGCTGAAAATTTGACTGTTGCGTGACAGTTTGTTGCTTTTGAAGTCTGAGTATTGTTCTACACTCCTCAGTAGAGCGTGTACAATTGCCGTGGATCATACAGAAGTATGGTGGAGGCAACAACGCTGTTTTAGTGGTATCAGAGTGACTACCACGTGACCAAGACCTATAATGCTGTGGTTTCCGGTCTCGTGACAACTGTCTGGAACGAGTGTCATGGTCACTGCGTGAATCTGACTTCATTGATGAAGCTGTACTGCTATACTGAGCATTTGTTTTTTCATGACGTTTTTGAAAACAACGTTGTATTGTGTGTCCAGTTTTATTACAATACTGGCATATGACAGGATTAACCTTCTGCTTTACTGATTCCTTAGGTGTGACATCAGAACTAGATGTAGTGTCAGAAGTAGCTGCAACGTAGGCTGGACGTTGACTACGCAGTTTAACTGCTAACTTAGTGGAAAAATCCAAAAGACTTTCACCTTTTGTATACTGGAGGGTAGAGGCAATGTAACGTTCCTCTGGACTCAGCAATTGTATGTAATATTGAAATTTCATGATAAGACGAAAAGATTCCTCATCTAGAGTACCATTTTGAAACCAGGAAGAGGCTTTAAGAGAAGAAACAACTTGGTTAGCTAACTGTGCAGAACGAGCCTGTACCCTTCTAAAATCTGAGTTTCCAAAATGATTCAACATTGTCTCTGCTGAATAAAAAAAAACCCATTGAAAATTATCCTTTGGCTGTGGTACACCAAAAATTTGCAAAAAGTTTACTTTAAACTGATCATAATCATAGTTGAAAACTTTAGGATTAAATGCTGTAGCAGTCATAAGGTCACTAGCCAATGATCCAGGCACAAGATGAGAACATACAAAACTAATTTTATCAGCTCCTGAATGAATTTGAGAATTACTAAGAACATCCTCACATAGTTGTAAAAATTGAGCAGGAGAATATGTGTCAATATCTTCCCCACTGAATTTCTGAATGGAAGAGTCATGTTGTAGAAGTTTAATAGCTGGAGATGCTACAGATGTAAGAGGTAATGTGACATTTGCAGTGGATGTAATCACAGGAGTGAAAATATTAATAGTAGCAATAGTAATAGTTGTAGTGGTAGTTGTAGTAGTAGAAGTTGTAGTAGTAGTAGTAGTTGTTGTTGTAGTAGCAACATGGTCAGACATTGTGACAATTTGTTGATAATAAGATTTACCACTACGTAAAATCATACAGAAATATATTATATATATATATATATATATATATATATATATATATATATATATATATATATATATATATATATATATATATATATATGTGTGTGTGTGTGTGTGTGTGTGTGTGTGCGCTCCGTTTTTGGCTGTGGTTTTTATAGTTAGCGAGTGGTGTTTGTGCTTGGTGTTTGTATGTGGTGCTTTTGAGTGTTAGTGAAGTGAAAGTGTGTACTACAAGTGTTAGATTAGAGTGAAATAGTGGTTAAAATCAGTGTTTGTGAGTTAAAAGAATTTTGGTAGAGCGAGGAGACTAGGCTTGTAACTGTCAAGTTGACCTTGAAAGAGGATTAGTTGACCTCACTTAGGCCCCCCCACCACCGCGGTTCCCCCACCCCACCGTCACCAAGTATTTTTATTTGTTTGTGAGTTAACAGATTGTAAGTTAGTATGGCGGTAGCTACTGAGGTATATCAGAGTGTGATTGAGTGCGTGAAAGAGAGTGTTGAGATGGGATTGGGAGAGTTTGTTGTGTGTGAGATGTGTGGGCATGACAGGAAGGTCGTTGACTTTTCTGAGTGTATGGTGTGTAGGCTCAAGAGCGAGAATTTAGTTCTTTCTCTTGAGCACCGAGAATTGCGAGAGGAAATCAGAAAGCTAAGTGAGGGGAAAAGTGCGAACGAAGTTCTCATCTTTGAGTTGAAGGAGGAGGTTAAGAGGCTTGGGGAGGCAGTGGAAAAATTAGGCAGGAGATCAGTGTTAGGCCGAAGGTTGGACCTTCTGAGGGCGACAGGGTGGCTTGGCCCTCTGTCGGGAAGAGCAGAGTGGGGAAGAGGGAGCAGGCGAGCCAGACTGGGAAAGATAGTAGTCAGGATGGGCAGAGATGGCAGGTTGCGAGGGAAGGAAAGCGGAGGCAGTTAGGGAGGATAGGACTAAACCTGTTGAGTGTGAAAATAGGTTCGGTTTGTTGGAGGGGAGGGGAGAGTGAGAGTGGAGTGAATGAAGTGGTTGTGGTGAGTGAAAGGAGAAAGAAGGGGGTAGAGGAGAGGAGGAGGATGGTTGTGCCTAGCACACCTCAGGTGTGTGTGGTGGGTGACTCTCAGGTTAGGTATTTAGATAGCACTTTCTGTGGGAAAGACAGGGATAGGAGGACGAACGTGTGTATGCCTGGTGCAGGTGTGAAGGCAGTGAGTGAGGAGGTGCAGAAGAGGGTTGGGGGATGGAGAGGAGGGTGTAGTAGTTTTGCACGTAGGTGGGAACGATGTCAGAGCAGGTGGGTCGGAGGAGTTAGTGGCAAGATTTCGGGAAATGTTAGGCAAGATAAGGGAGAGTGGTAGGAGGTGTGTAGTGTCAGGAATCTTGCCTCGTGTGTATGTTAGCAGGAATGGTTGTCTAGAGCCATTGGTGTGAATGATCGGGTAAAAGGGATGTGTAAGGATGTGGGTGTCAGCTTTGTGGATGTATGGGATAGGTTCTATGGGCGAAGGGATTTGTATGCTAGGGATGGTGTGCATCTGAGTAGGAAGGGTGTGGATGTGCTGAGTGGATGTCTGGAGGGGAGTTGGGATGGAGTGTAGGGGGTGAGGTAGCAAATGCATTCCAGAAGAAAGATGCTAGACATAAATTAGATAGGATAAACAGAGATAGTGAAAAGATTAGGAAAGATTTCCAGGTGCAAATAGGAGAGAATAAGATTAGGATTCCAAATAAGGAGACAGCATCTAGGAAGGTAGCAGGACTTAAATGTTTTTATGTAAATGCCAGGAGTCTTAGGAACAAGAAGGACGAGTTATCTAGTTATATAGTTGAGGAGGACTTAGATGTTGTATGTGTCACAGAGGCATGGGTAAATGAGGAAAAGTTTAGGAAAATAGGAAAGAATATGAAGTAGATGGATACATTATGTATTTACACCAGAGAATTGGTAGGATAGGTGGAGGAGTAGTTATTTATGTAAAAAATCCTTCATTTCCAGTCAGGTTAATGGTATTAAGGTAGATAACAGAGTAGAGTCCTTATGGCTGGATGTTAGAGTAAACAAAAGTAAGGTTATTAGAGTAGGAGCTTTTATAGACCACCTAACCAGTCAGCAGATGTAGACAACCTTATGGTAGATGAGATAAATAGGGGTGTACTAGTCAGACAATTATCTTAGGGATTTTAATCTTAAGTCAGTAAACTGGGAGAGGATGGTAGGAGATGCTAGTGAAAATAAGTTTATGGAAAGTTTTCAGGATAACTATTTAGTGCAGATGGTAGATAAACCTACTAGGGGGAGGAAGGTTTTAGACATAGTACTAACAAATATTGAGCATTGTTTAAAGGAAGTTGAGGTAGGAGAGACTTTAGCAAACAGTGACCATCATATAATTAGATTTATCATTAATTCCAGTAGGGATAATATAGTGAATAAGACTAGAGTCCCAAACTATCAGAAAGGCAATTATGGTAGGTTACGTCAGTTATTAGGAGAGGTAAACTGGGAAGATAGTTTTGGAAATAAAACTGCACAGGAGATGTGGGATATTTTTAAGGTTGTAGTAAAGGGTATAGTGATGCAGTGTATCCCTTACAAAGATATAAGGCAGAGAAACAGGAAGCCATTATGGTGGACTCATGAGATAGGTAGCCAGATCAGAGAGAAGAAGAGGCATACAGAGAGTTGCAGAAAAGTGGGAAGATGTAGATTTGATTAGGTACAGACAGGTCAGAGATGATTTGAGTAAGGTTATAAAAAAAGTAAAAGGCAGGCAGAGATAAAACTAGCTAGAGCTGGGAGTAAAGATCCCAAAAATTATATAGTTATTACAAGGTCAGTGATAAAAGAAATAAGGATAGGATTGGACCACTCAGAAAAGATGGTGTAGTAGTGGATCAAAATGAAGACATAGTAGAATTATTGAATGAACAATTTTCTTCAGTATTTACTAGGAAAGAATAGGAAATCCTGTTACAAACAGTGCGACGAGTAGTTTAAGAGCTTTAGAAAATATTGATATAAAACCGGGAATTATTAGGAAATTTATTCTTGAACTAGACGATAGGAAAGCTAGTGGTCCTGATGAGCTACATGCCAGAGTACTTAGGGAGGGTGTAGACAGTATTTCTGAAGCACTTAAGTTAATCTTTGAAAGATCACTTAGGTTTGCTGAGATACCTCAGGACTGGAAGTTAGCTAATGTTACTCCAATATTTAAAAAGGTAGGAAGGATGATGCGAATAATTATAGACCGATCAGTTTAACTAGTATAGTATGTAAGATACTAGAGAAAATCATTAAGGGTAGTATTTGGGAGCATTTAAATGAGAATAGATTAATTAGAGATACCCAACATGGCTTTAGATCAGGGAGGTCCTGTCTTACAAATTTGCTCGATATCTTAGAATATATTACCAAGGAGTTAGATGATGGAAATAGCATAGATGTTATATATCTAGATTTTAGCAAGGCGTTTGATAAGGTACCGCATAGGAGGCTAGTGTACAAATTGAGACTACATGGGATAGGGGTAGGTTAGTTGATTGGATTAGTGAATGGCTTTCTGATAGGAAACAGAGAGTAGTATTAAATGGGGCAATGTCTGAGTGGAAGGAAGTGGTTAGTGGGTACCCCAAGGATCAGTGCTAGGACCTCTTCTTTTCTTGGTGTACATTAACGATTTAGATATAGGAATTAGTAGCAAAGTATCAAAGTTTGCAGATGATACTAAGATAGCATGTGCAGTACAGGGTGAAAAGGACAATTACAGAATACAACGAGACCTGGACAGGCTGATAGCATGGGCAGACAGGTGGCAGATGGAGTTTAATTCTGATAAGTGTCAGGTTATGCATTTAGGTAAAGACAACACAAACTTTAACTATGAGATGGAGGGATGTTGGCTAGAGGCAGTAGAGGAAGGAAAGGATTTAGGAGTAGTGATAGACAGGACTATGAAATTTTCAAAGCAATGTTTAGAAGCAAGAAATAGGGCAAATAGGATCCTGGGTTTTATAAATAGAAATGTTAGTTATAAAAGTAAGGAAGTGGTGCGTAGCTTATATAATTCCTATGTTAGGCCCCATTTAGAGTATTGCATACAGGCCTGGTCACCCCACTATAGGCAGGATATCAACATGTTAGAAGCAGTTCAGAGAAGAGCAACTAGGATGATACCAGCATTAAAGCGCCTGGAGTATAGAGATAGATTAAAGGAATTAAACATGTTTTCATTTGAGAGGAGATGTATAAGAGGGATATGATAGAGTTATTTAAAATGTTCTCAGATACAAACTACATAGATGTGAGATCTTTCTTTACCTTAGAGGAGGGAAATAGGACTAGAAATCATGGCAGGAAGATTAGAAAGCAAGGCTGCAGGTTAGATATAAGAAAATATTTCTTTAGTCATAGGGTGGTAGACTTCTGGAATGCATTGCCAGAGACGGTTGTAAATAGCACTAGTTTGACAATGTTTAAAAACAGATTAGATAAGCACTTAAATTTATTAGATTTATAATTATGTATAGCACTGCATGATAGTTTTTATAAGAAATTTACTATAGTTAAATAAGACATGATCCCCATGTATGTGGACCACAAATTGTAGAGGATTTCGCTGCAGGACTTAGCCCTGTTAATGGGCCAAATATTTAGAATTAGTATATAATGTATTGTGTACTTGTAAGTGTATCTTTAAGTACTGATGACGAGGTCGCTGTGCGACTGATACAGGATAACCTAGATGGGCCCTGGTGGCCCTTTGTTATCCTATTATTTATGTTATGATATGTTATGTCAGCCAAGGGCAGGACGAGTGTGTTAGTGACTACTTCGTACGGGGCGCCCAGAAAGTCAACGACTGCGCTTTGGAGTGTCCCCAGTGCAGCCTCAACCTCTAAGTATTTGCTATTGAAAAGCTTGTGGTAGGCATCCGCGACACGGGCCTCAAACAGCAGGTGTATCAAGCGTGTGACTCGTTAGGCAGTGTGGACGCCCTAAGGGCCATGTGTTGTGCATATGAGGCAGCCCGCCAACACACCACAGGCGTGGGCGGTTGGCGGGAAAGCAGTCGCGCGGCTGGCACCGTGCGGGCCGAGGAGGACGGGGACCAGACGCTCGACGCCGCCGCTGCCACCACCTCTGGCAAGACACAGCCCTCACGTACTTACTGGAACTGTGGTACTTCGCACGCCCCTGACAGAGCTTCCTGCCCGGCCAGGGAAGCAGTCTGCGTCGCCTGTCGTAAGAAAGGCCACTTCAAGAGGTGCTGCAGAAGCTCCAAGCGCCCACACGGCACTGCATCTGCCAACGCCGTCTCGGGATCAGTGACAACGGCAGGCGCGAACGTGTCCCGCCAACCCACCATAGAGGTAACAGTGGCGCTTGGCAAGGGCGCCAAGCACCGCACAGCAGCTGTGGCGGACACCGGCGCCTAGGTGTGCGTCGCGGAGGCGGCCCTCCTGTCCAGTCTCAACATACAACCCACACACCTACAGGGACGTGCAGGCTTGCGGGATGTAGCGGACTTGCCCTTACGGTGCCTCGGATCGTGCCGGTGTGACATTTACCTTGGCGGCCATGCTACACAGCAAGAAGTATACTTCGTACCCTCCGCCAGGTCGCTGTTCCTGTCACTGAGCGCGTGCAAGGAGCCCGCCGGCTTCCCTCACCACTCCCGCCGACAGTGCAAGCAGTGGAAGCGCGTGACACGACCGCCGAGCCTGCCCAGCAGCCTGCCAAGCCCGCCACGATACCATTCCCGCCACACGAGGAGCACGTACGACGGCTAGAGGAGTGGCTACTACAACACTTCTCGGCCTCCGCCTTCAACACCACAAGGAGCCCGCTGCCCGTGATGGACGGCGAGCCTCACCATCCACCTGGCACCCAACGCTTGGTCAACAACAAATTTGTTGTCTGCGTTTTTTCAGGTGATTTAGAAGGAATCTGATGCGCTGAATCCAAAAATCACATTGGTTTTGCTCAATCAGGTCAAGTTTTTAAGCAATGGCCACATGTCGTTTTCTTCGTTTTTGTTCACATGTACGCATGTGTGGAGCATTTAGAAGAAGTTGGTGGGGTAAAATGCCATGTCGAATAATTGTTTTGATTGGATATGATTATTTTAATGACAAGAAGTATTCAGGTCAGATAGTTCTGGGTGATTATGTCGAAAAGGGATCAGTTTGAAGTCATAAAACCTCGAAATCTTCCAAAAAATTGGTGCGGCAAAGTATAAAGTTGGTGGATCAAAACTAAGTTAATGGGGCAGCCGCCCACGAAGTGTATAGGAAACTCCACCCGCGCATGTACGGGTGTTTTCGCTTCATGTGTGTTGCGAAATGTTTGCGTTGTCGTGCTGATGGTGCCAAATACGGAACGCGGTGGGCTGCGGTGGTTGTGTACAGTGGAAGTGGCAACTAAATGTGAAGCCACTGGTTGTAATTTTGTGATAATGTGATACAAAAAAGTTGTATTTCTTGAAATAACGAACTCTGAAGAATGTGCAATACCTTCGTGCGCTAACTTATGACTAATTTGTACCTATTTTTGTTTTGCAGGTGAATGATATGGCTTCGGCCAGAAGATCGTGCCGAAATAAGCCCGACGTCTTCTGCTACATATGTGGAGAATACACCATTGCTCTTAATAGGAAGCCAGTCACAAGTTTCGTAAGGCGTGCTTACCATGCTTATTTTGGTATTAAACTTGGTGACCAGGATAAAGCTTGGGCGCCACACATGGTGTGCAAGGCATGCACCGAGACTCTACGTGGGTGGACCAATAGCAAGAGGAGTCTGAACTTTGGAATTCCCATGGTTTGGAGGGAGCCGACAAACCATGTCACTGACTGCTACTTCTGCGCTGTTGATGTGACTGGGATCAACAGAAAGAACCGGGGCAGCCTCAAGTATCCTGATCTTCAATCAGCACGTCGTCCTGTAGCTCATTGTGATGAAATTCCAGTGCCTATCTTCGGAGAACTTTCTGACATTAGTGACGAAGATGCATCCAGTGTTGAAGGTCATGAAGAAGAAGAAGAAGTGGTTCTTGAAGACGATGCTCCACATCCATTTTCCCAAAAGGAGTTGAATGATCTAGTTCGCGACCTCAGCTTGTCAAAGGATTCTGCCGAACTGTTGGCATCCAGATTGAAGGAGAAAAACCTCCTCTCTGACAGTGCTCGCATCAGCTTCTTCCGCAATAGGCATCAAGAGTACCTTCGTTTTTTCTCTGAGGACAAGGACTTGGTGTACTGTGCAGATATTGCACAGTTACTTCTCAAGCTTGGAGTGCCACAGTACGAACCCAAAGATTGGAGACTGTTCATTGACAGCAGCAAGCGATCACTGAAATGTGTTTTGCTACACAACGGCAACCAATTTGCCTCTATACCCCTGGCTCACTCGACTACACTGAAGGAGAAGTATGAAGCGGTGAAGTATGTGCTGGAGAAAATTGGTTATGATCAGCATAAGTGGTTTATTTGTGTTGACCTGAAGATGGTGAACTTTTTGTTGGGACAACAGTCTGGCTTCACCAAGTACCCATGTTTTCTGTGCATGTGGGATAGTAGGGACCGTGCTCAGCATTACACGAAAAGGACTGGCCTGTGCGGGAGGAATTGGTGCCTTGCAAAGAAAGTAACGTCATCAACGATCCTCTGGTGGACAGAGACAGAATACTCTTCCCACCGCTGCACATCAAGCTCGGCTTAATCAAGCAGTTTACCAAGGCTCTGGACAAGGATGGTGACTGCTTCACTTACTTGTGCCAGGCTTTTCCAGGATTGACCATGGAGAAGTTGAAAGCTGGCATATTTGACGGTCCTCAGATCCGTCAGCTCATCAGAGATCCAGAGTTCGAAAACTCAATGAACGAAGTGGAACTGGAAGCGTGGAAGGCATTTGTTCTGGTAGTGAAGAACTTTCTTGGCAACAATAAGGCCAGAAACTACGCAGAACTTGTCAACAACATGCTGACTGCTTTCAGAAACCTGGGCTGCAACATGAGCGTCAAGATGCACTACCTATTTTCACATATGGACCGGTTTCCTGAGAACCTGGGTTCAATGAGTGACGAGCAGGGGGGAGAGATTCCATCAGGACATGAAAGAGATGGAGACCAGGTATCAGGGTCGCTGGGACGCAGTCATGATGGCTGACTACTGCTGGACTCTGAAGAGAGACCTCCCTGCCGCTGAGCATTCCAGGAGTTCGAAGAAACGGAAGTTCAAGCCCTGAAGTTTGAAAAATGGTGAAGCAACATGCAATTTACGTGTACTTACCTTTATCAATGCCCACCATTCAGTTTACAGTAATCGATGTTTCTATCAGGTAATCAATATATGTTGTTGGAAAAACATTTTTTTTCTCTTAAAAACATAATTAGGATGATATGTCTTGACAAAAATCAGCTGATAATGCCACAATAGTGTAATCGATTTTATCTCAAGATCATATTTTTTTCAAATCAGCTTAGCACAAAAACCTGACCTGATGGAGAGAAACGGATGCCATTTCCTGATTCAGCAGTGCAAAAATACCCTAAATCAGTTGTAGAAATCTAGACAACATTCAAAAAGTAAAAAATTGTTGCCCAGTGCGTGGGTTTTCGCCTCGGCTGGGAGGAGTACAAACCCACAGACGAGCGCCTAGCGGCAATCAAAAGCTTCAGGATGCCTGACAAGCCCTCCATCTCAGACATCAGGTCGTGGTACGGGTTTGTCAATCAACTTGCCCCATTCCTCGCCACAGCCCCAATCATGAACGCCTTCAGGGAGCTCCTGAAGAAGCCGTGCGGAAAGGCTGTGTACTGGGACGAGCACCTGCAGGAGAAATTCCGCCGCGCTCAGGACACCATATGCCAGCTTGCAAAGGACGGCCTGGCATATTACGACAAAACCCGCCCCACAGTTGCCCTCACAGACTGGAGCAGGGAGGGCATTGGATTCATTATCCTAGTTATAAAAGCAAGGAAGTGGTGCGTAGCTTATATAATTCCTATGTTAGGCCCCATTTAGAGTATTGCTTACAGGCCTGGTCACCCCATTATAGGCAGGATATCAACATGTTAGAAGCAGTTCAGAGAAGAGCAACTAGGATGATACCAGTTTTGAAGCGCCTGGAGTATAGAGATAGATTAAAGGCATTAAACATGTTTTCATTTGAGAGATGTATAAGAGGGGATATGATAGAGTTATTTAAAATGTTCTCAGATACAAACTACATAGATGTGAGATCTTTCTTTACCTTAGAGGAGGGAAGTAGGACTAGAAATCATGGCAGGAAGATTAGAAAGCAAGGCTGCAGGTTAGATATAAGAAAATATTTCTTTAGTCATAGGGTGGTAGACTTCTGGAATGCATTGCCAGAGACGGTTGTAAATAGCACTAGTTTGACAATGTTTAAAAACAGATTAGATAAACACTTAAATTTATTAGATTTATAATTAAGTATAGCGCTGCATGATAGTTTTTATAAGAAATTTACTATAGTTAAACAAGACATGATCCCCATGTATGGGGACCACAAATTGTAGAGGATTTCGCTGCAGGACTTACCCCTGTTAATGGGCCAAATATCTAGAATTAGTATATAATGTATTGTGTACTTGTAAGTGTATCTTTAAGTACTGATGACGAGGTCGCTGTGCGACTGATACAGGATAACCTAGATGGGCCCTGGTGGCCCTTTGTTATTCTATTATTTATGTTATGTTATGTTATGTTATATATATATATATATATATATATATATATATATATATATATATATATATATATATATATATATATATAGTTACCACTCCAAAGAAATTGTGTTGGACCACGTACAGGTGTGCTGTGTGTGTACTCGTACGTAAACAGACGATAACTTGAGTCACAGACAGGTTAGACAAGAACTTCTCAACATACAGGTCTGCTAAGCGCTCACTCTGTGAAAATTAATAATATTAGTACAAGAGTACTTCACAAGAACATAAGTGTATCAGGAGAAAATAAAAATATGAAATTATACTAAGTACGCTTTTATAATAATCAAGAGATATAATAATGATAATTTATACAATGAAATGAATAAAGTGTTGTACTAATTACGTTAATATAATTGTAAATAAGAATGCAATGAAATAATTATAAAAAGTTGATAAGTAAATTATTATAGTAAGTGCATACTGAAAGAAATCATGAATATAGGAGATAGCCTTAAAATTTGAATCAAAGAAAACCGAGTGTCTGAGGAAAATCACGTAATAAATAAATAAATAAATTATATATGCACACGTAAATAATCACATCATATAACACTAACACATCAAAGCATGTACAATAGTGTAACAACACAGACAAAAAAAATTATGTATAAATGTGTACTCACTGAAAAAAATGTGTGTGTGTACTTGCAAGAAATAAATATTTAGTACCTCAACCACAATAATAAATATGGCGTCTGTCCAGAGCCAATCAGGAAGCTCTTATATCATAGTCGACCAATCAGACACTGGCATCACTGGAGACAAACATGGCGCGCTTTTTTTTACGCTGGAACGCCAACTCACTGATACATAAAAATATTCATAGAAAATTAATCACTGTGGTTATAAAGTTTTACTCACGACAGATGATACTTATAAAGTAGCAGAGATGTATGAATGTTCCTCAGCTCCACGAAATCCTTGGCAGGGCGGTAGGCTGGGGGAAGCAGGAAGGACGCCACCACACTAGACTGCATGTGGCGATGATGATCACAGCTATGGACGAGACACACCAGATGCCGCCATCAATGTCCTGGTACCGCTGGCACCATCAATATGTTCTGGTGTGGTTGAAGAGAAACACTGGGGCCTTTCCTGTGTTTATTGTAAGATATAAAGCGTATTAAAACTTGGTAGACTTGGTAGCGAGTAGCCGTGGAGGCTTGAGAAGTAGCCGGTGGCCAGAGCGAGATTTGTACTTGGTAGCGGCTAGATGAAGCTTGTAGTAACATAACATAACATAACATAAATAATAGGATAACAAAGGGCCACCAGGGCCCATCTAGGTTATCCTGTATCAGTCGCACAGCGACCTCGTCATCAGTACTTAAAGATACACTTACAAGTACACAATACATTATATACTAATTCTAAATATTTGGCCCATTAACAGGGCTAAATCCTGCAGCGAATTCCTCTACAATCTGTGATCCCCATACATAGGGATCATGTCTTGTTTAATTATAGTAAATTTCTTATAAAAACTGTCATGCAGCGCTATACATGATTATAAGTCTAATAAATTTAAGTGCTTATCTAATCTGTTTTTAAACATTGTCAAACTAGTGCTATTTACAACCGTCTCTGGCAATGCATTCCAGAAGTCTACCACCCTATGACTAAAGAAATATTTTCTTATATCTAACCTGCAGCCTTGCTTTCTAATCTTCCTGCCATGATTTCTAGTCCTACTTCCCTCCTCTAAGGTAAAGAAAGATCTCGCATCTATGTAGTTTGTATCTGAGAACATTTTAAATAACTCCATCATATCCCCTCTTATACATCTCCTCTCAAATGAAAACATGTTTAATCTCTATACTCCAGGCGCTTTAATGCTGGTATCATCCTAGTTGCTCCTCTCTGAATTGCTTCTAACATGTTGATATCCTGCCTATAATGGGGTGACCAGGCCTGTAAGCAATACTCTAAATGGGGCCTAACATAGGAATTATATAAGCTACGCACCACTTCCTTGCTTTTATACTTAACATTTCTATTTATAAAACCCAGGATCCTATTTGCCCTATTTCTTGCTTCTAAACATTGCTTTGAAAATTTCATAGTCCTGTCTATCACTACTCCTAAATCCTTTCCCTCCTCTATTGCCTCTAGCCAACATCCCTCCATCTCATAACTAAAGTTTGTGTTGTCTTTACCTAAATGCATAACCTGACACTTTTTAGAATTAAACTCCATCTGCCACCTGTCTGCCCATGCTATCAGCCTGTCCAGGTCTCGTTGTATTCTGTAATTGTCCTTTTCACCCTGTACTGCACATGCTATCTTAGTATCATCTGAAAACTTTAATACTTTGCTACTAATTCCTATATCTAAATCGTTAATGTACACCAAGAAAAGAAGAGGTCCTAGCACTGATCCTTGGGGTACCCCACTAACCACTTCCTTCCACTCAGACATTGCCCCATTTAATACTACTCTCTGTTTCCTATCAGAAAGCCATTCACTAATCCAATCAACTAACCTACCCCCTATCCCATGTAGTCTCAATTTGTACACTAGCCTCCTATGCGGTACCTTATCAAACGCCTTGCTAAAATTTAGATATATAACATCTATGCTATTTCCATCATCTAACTCCTTGGTAATATATTCTAAGATATCGAGCAAATTTGTAAGACAGGACCTCCCTGATCTAAAGCCATGTTGGGTATCTCTAATTAATCTATTCTCATTTAAATGCTCCCAAATACTACCCTTAATGATTTTCTCTAGTATCTTACATACTATACTAGTTAAACTGATCGGTCTATAATTATTCGCATCATCCTTCCAGAGGAGGAGGTAGTAGACACCTACCGAAACAATAACTTACTCCCAGTGAGATATAATAGCACTAGTTCAGGAGGTGCTGTGAACCTTCCATTAAAGCTAGTTGTGATCTCGTTGAATGTTTCCCTTTGTGTCTCACAACTCAAGGGGGTAGTCACAGCCTACCCTCTAAAGACAGCTCTCCTTCTTCACACAAAACTACATGCACTTACCACACATACACCCTTCACTTCAAATCAAAATTTAAAAGAAAAATGGGACCCCAAATAAACAACGCCTCGGAGTCCCCCCCTCTGGAGAGGGGACCAAAAATGTCCCCAGGTCGGACACCTCTCCTGTTGAAGACCACAAATGCCTTGACACCTCCCTCAACTTTTTCTACATTAACTTCTGCAACATTCGTGGTCTTAGATCTAATTTTCAATCTGTGGAACACCACCTCTCCTCTACTAAACCTCATCTTCTTTTTCTCACCGAAACACAGCTGTCTGAGGCAACTGACAGTAGCTCCTTCTCTGTTCCCTCCTACTTTCTCTATTCTCATTTTCATTCCAAAGCTGGATGTTGCGTCTATGTACGCAACGACTTAACTTGCTCTCGTGCCCACGCTCTTGAGTCTTCCGAATTTTCCACCATCTGGCTACGACTTAACAGTCACTCTCAAACTAAATTCATCTGTGCTGTTTATCTCTCCCCTAACTCTTCTGACTATAGTAATTTCTTCGACTACTTAACTTCTAAAGTGGAGTACATTCTGTCCCTCTACCCTTTCGCTGAGATTTCCATTCTTTGAGATTTCAATGTTCACCACCAGCTTTGGCTTTCCTCTCCCTTCACTGACCACCCTGGTGAGCAACTGGTGCAACACCCTACTCGTATTCCTGACTGTCTTGGAGACACGCCCAACATTCTTGCTCTCTTCCTCACCTCTAACCCTTCTGCTTATGCTGTCACCCTTTCATCTCCGTTGGGCTCCTTCGATCACAATCTCATTTCTGTATCTTGTCCTATTTTTCCAATCCCTCCGCAGGATCCCCCAAAGCGAAGGTGCCTCTGGCGTTTTGCCTCTGCCAGTTGGGGGGACCTGAGGAGGTATTATGCTGAACGCATAACAGAGGTGTTAGTATCTAGCATGGAGGCGTACATTCCTCATTCTTTTTCTCAAGCTAAACCTTCTAAACCTTGGTTTAACTCAGCCTGTTCTCGTGCTATACATGATAGAGAGGTTGCCACAAAAGGTACTTGAGCCTTCCATCTCCTGAATCTCATGCACTTTATATCTCTGCCCGGAATCATGCCAAGTCTGTTCTTCAACTTGCCAAACACTCTTTCATAAATAGGAAATGTCAAAATCTTTCAAACTCAAACTCTCCTCGTGACTTCTGGCATCTAGCCAAAAACATCTCAAATAACTTCACTTCTTCATCTTTCCCTCCTTTATTTCATCCTGATGGCACCACTGCCATCTCATCTGTTTCTAAAGCTGAACTCTTTTCTCAAACCTCTGCTCACAACTCCACCTTGGACGATTATGGGCTTGTTCCTCCCTCTCCTCCTCCCTCTGACTATTTCATGTCTACAATCAAAATTCTTCGTAATGATGTTTTCCATGCCCTTGCTGGCCTAAACCCTCAGAAGGCTTATGGACCTGATGGGGTCCCTCCTATTGTTCTCAAAAACTGTGCTTCTGTGCTTGCACCTTGCCTGGCCAAACTCTTCCAACTTTGTCTATCGACTTCTATCTTTCCTTCCTGCTGGAAGTTCGCCTACATTCAGCCTGTTCCTAAAAAGGGTGACGGTTTTAACTACCGTCCTATAGCTTTAATCTCTTCCTTGTCTAAAGTTTTTGAATCTATCCTGAATAGGAAGATTCTCAAACATCTGTCACTTCACAATCTTCTGTCTGATCGCCAGTATGGCTTCCGTCAAGGTCGCTCTACTGGTGATCTTCTGGCTTTCCTTACTTAGTCTTGGTCATCCTCTTTTAGAGATTTCGGTGAAACTTTTGCTGTTGCGTTAGACATATCAAAAGCTTTTGATAGAGTCTGGCATAAAGCTTTGATTTCAAAACTGCCCTCTTACGGCTTCTATCCTTCTCTCTGCAACTTTATCTCATGTTTCCTTTCCGACCGCTCTATTGCTGCTGTGGTAGACGGCTACTGTTCTTCTCCTAAACCTATTAATAGTGGTGTTCCTCAGGGTTCTGTCCTGTCACCCACTCTCTTTCTATTATTCATTAATGACCTTCTTAACCAAACTTCTTGCCCTATCCACTCCTACGCTGATGATACCACCCTACATCTTTCCACGTTCTTTCAGAGACGTCCAACCCTTCAGGAAATTAACAGATCACGCGGGACGCCACGGAACGCCTGACTTCCGATCTTTCTAAAATTTCCGATTGGGGCAGAGAAAATCTAGTAGTTTTCAATGCCTCAAAACTCAATTCCTCCATCTATCAACTCGACACAACCTTCCAGACAACTATCCCTCTTCTTCAATGACACTCAACTGTCTCCCTCTTCCACAATGAATATCCTCGGTCTGTCCTTTGCTCATAATCTTAACTGGAAACTTCACATCTCATCTCTTGCTAAAACAGCTTCTATGAAATTAGGTGTTCTGAGGCGTCTCCGCCAGTTTTTCTCGCCCTCCAACTGCTTACTCTGTATAAGGGCCTTATCCGTCCCTGTATGGAGTACTCTTCGCATGTTTGGGGGGGTTCCAGTCACACAGCTTTGCTTGATAGGGTGGAATCGAAAGCTCTTCGTCTCATCAACTCCCTCCTCTGACTAACTGTCTTCAGTCTCTTTCTCACCGCCGAAATGTTGCATCCCTTTCTATATTTTATCGCTATTTTCATGGTAACTGTTCTACTGATCTTGCTAACTGCATGCCTCCTCTCCTCCTGCGGCCACGCTGCACAAGGCTTTCTTCTTCCTCTCATCCCTATTCTGTCCAACTCTCTAATGCAAGAGTTAACCAGTACGCTCAATCATTCATCCCTTTCACTGGTAAACTCTGGAACTCCCTCCCTGCATCTGTATTTCCAAATTCCTACAACTTGTCTTCTTTTAAGAGGGAGGTATCGAGGCATTTGCTCCCCTAATTCTGGCTGACGATTTTTTCCACTTTTTGTACTCTTTGGATAGCCAGCGCCCAAGTAGGCTTTTTTCTAACTTTCTTATTTTTGCCCTTGGCTGGCCCTCTTCCTTACGTAAAAAAGAAGGAAAAAAAAAAAAAAAAAAAAACTTTTTTTAATATTGGTGTAAAATTAGCTAACTTCCAGTCCTGAGGTATCTCAGCAAACCTAATTGATCTTTCAAAGAATAGCGTAAGTGCTTCAGAAATACTGTCTACACCCTCCCTAAGTACTCTGGCATGTAGCTCATCAGGACCACTAGCTTTCCTATTGGCTAGTTCAAGAATAAATTTCCTAATAATTCCCAGTTTTATATCAATATTTTCTAAAGCTCTTAAACTACTCGTCGCACTGTTTGTAACAGTAGACTGTAGAGGTAGACTGGCTGTGCAGAACAGTATAACCAGTCAAAGAGAAAAGGCAAGCAGATTGCCAGACAAAGCGTGAGTCTGTCCCCGAAACTGCGTTGGGAACGACTGGCCTGCCAGTATATATATATATATATATATATATATATATATATATATATATATATATATATATATATATATATATATATATATATATATATATATATATATATATATATATATATATATATATATATATATTTTTTTTTTTTTTTTTTTTTTTTTTTTCAGTGCCAGTAATGAGAAAGTTGGAGGAAGAACATGAGCAGATAATCATTACCACGACGATGATAATGATAATGATGATGATATGGAGGAGGAGGAGGAGGAGGAGGAGGAGAAGGAAGAGGAGTTAAGTGTATGGGGAGAAAGAAGTTTTGGAAGAGCAGAAGGCGATCTCCTGCTCTTCTCCCCACTCTCTTTCTTCATCCATCTCCTCTTTCTTCTCTTCCTTCTCATCATCATCATCTTCGTCGCGATTTTTTTCTCCTCTTCGTTCTCCTTCCTCTCTGTCCTGCCTGGTTTTGAAACTAACAAAGAATTATACTGGTGCGATATCTTTCTAACATTGCCCTAAATAAATACACGAAAAGAATGTTCTGTGTTTACTATAACGCTCAGAACTTACGGTACACGAAGATAGTAAACACTGTTTGCAGAGAGAGAGAGAGAGAGAGAGAGAGAGAAAAGTTGAAAATGAGGTGAAAAGCAGAGACTGAAACAGAAAGAGACAAACACTAACAAAAAGTAGAATAGAGACAGTATGATAGAGAAAATAAGAAAAGATTCAGGGACATAACATATCCCATAACGGATATCGTTATTTCCTACAGCAATAATGATGACAAAAGCACTCATTTAATAAAATAAGAGATTAAATACTAATCCCCACACATCACATATGTTTACTAACCTGAACCTTATCATATGCAATCAATTTCCCCCTGGGTGATTACTTTCCCTGATTTTTCCTCTTTGTTTTCAACACCACAAACTGAACGACTCCTGAAATCATATGGTAGTGTGGAAACTTCACTGACACGAGAGAGAGAGAGAGAGAGAGAGAGAGAGAGAGAGAGAGAGAGAGAGAGAGAGAGAGAGAGAGAGAGAGAGAGAGAGAGAGAGAGAGAGATGCGGAAATGAAACTGTGAGAATATCACAGCCAAGTTGAGTAAAAGCGAAAGGAGGTAAAAATGGTGACGAAATTGTGAGAAGCTACACGAAGCAAGGAGAGACGAAAGAGTGAAAAGATAGAGAACAGGAAGAAGGGGAAAGGGAGGAATGGAGGAGGATCCAAAGGGCTGGCAGCGGGAGGTACGTCATTGCCCCTACCACTACCTACAACATACCTCCTCCTCCTCCTCCTCCTATGTGGGTCATCTCTCCAGGTCACAAAAACCAGACCAGGAGTGGCTTAAGACAAGAATGCGTGTTCATGTGTGTGTGTGTGTGTGTGTGTGTGTGTGTGTGAGAGAGAGAGAGAGAGAGAGAGAGAGAGAGAGAGAGAGAGAGAGAGAGAGAGAGAGAGAGAGGTGGAGTGAGATCTCATAGTGTCTTATTTTCTCACGTCTCATAACGGTAAGTTAACGCAAGACTGTGCGCATGTCCATATATATATATATATATATATATATATATATATATATATATATATATATATATATATATATATATATATATATATATATATATATATATATATATATATATATCTGTTAGAGGTGTCCAGGTTTGCTCCAAGGAACCCTGCACATACGCCCTGTCGGCCCCCGTATGGGAGAGACTAGGTATATCCCTCGCCAGTACAGCCGCTGAGGAATCCTACAAAGAAACAAAGGTGCGTAGCGACTCAGGCACGGAAACCAACTGTCCACTTCGTCCCACTGGCCGGATGTAAGCGAACAGAGCCGGTGGCAAAAACACCTTGGCGGAACAGGAATGTAGTCACGGTGAGATCAGCGGTGCTCTGCTAATCATAAGTTACTTCGTCCGCTCCGCTAACTCGGGGCGTGGGAAGGGGGAGAGGGGCACTCAGCATATATATCCAGTGGAGCAAGGTAAGTGATGGTTAACAGGGACAGACATTTTTGGTTGAGTTATGCTATGCTATTTGTAGATGGGATCGGTTTTTTTGTAGACTGCTTCAGTGTAATCGCTGGTGCTCATGTGCATGATGGTGCAAAAATGTTCTCTTAGGTTTGTTTATTTCTTTTACTAGTGGAGCTAGATGTCATTAACCTGCATGATGGAGAAGATTGAGGCTCGCAGCGTGATTAAGTTCCTGCATTTGAAGGGGTTACAGTGCCATGCGAATCCATGATGAAATGAAGGCTGTCTATGGTGATGATTGCCCGTCATATGACACTGTTTTGAGATGGAAAAGGAATTTCAAAACTGGGCACATGTCCCTCACAGACGAGTCAAGAACTGGACGACCATCACTCACGGACAGTGCGGCCACAGTGAAGAAAGTGGAGGATCTTATCCTGGAAGACCGACGAATAACCATCCATGTGATCATGCATGAGACTGGTCTTAGGTACGGCAGTGTGTGGAAAATTATTCACGACGAACTGCACATGTCTAAGATGTCAGCATGTTCGGTTCCGCGCATACTGACTCCTCTCCAAAGGCAAACACGGCGTGACCTGTCGAAGCAGATGTTCTCTTTTGGAGCACGATGAAGAGGATTTCTTTGGTCGTCTGGTAACTATGGACGAAAGTTGGATCTATCTGTATGATCCAGAGACCAAAGAGATGAGCAAGGAGTGGAAGCACATCACATCCCCTCCCCCCAAGAAGGCTAAGGTGCAGAAGTCCGCAAGGAAAGCCATGCTGTCGATTTTTTGGGACTGTCGTGAAGTCATCCTCACTGACTACCTTGCAAAGGGTCAGTCAGACCATCACTAGCACACACTACTGCACACTTCTGAACAAGTTGCGAGATGCTCTGAAGAAGAAATGCCGCTGTATACTCACCAAAGGAGTCCGTCTCCTGGCTGACAATGCACCCACTCACTCATCTCAACCTGCGGTTGTGGAAGCAAGGCGATGTGGCTATGAAATCTTGCCACATCTGCCCTATTCTCCCGATCTCGCCCCAATCGACTTTTTCTTGTTCCCAGAGATGAAAAATCCACTGCGGGATCGGCGATTTAATGACACAAATGACGTCATTAAAGAGGTGGAAGAGTGGTTTTCAACGCAATCTGAGGACTTCTACAACGACAGCCTGAGGAAGGTCAAGAAACGATGGGGGAAATGTGTAACTCAGGACGGTGACTATGTAGAGAAGTCTTAAGGACTACAAATAGAAATTAAGTTTTTGACTCGTTTACTTCATGGTCATAATTAAAACTTTACGATACCCCTCGTATGTATATATATATATATATATATATATATATATATATATATATATATATATATATATATATATATATATATATATATATATATATATATATATATATATATATATATATATCAATCAATCATGGGGGTCATACGCCGGGGGACGCGTCGCCTCGCCTGCCCTATGGCCCCACTCCAAGGGGTCACGCCTCGCGAGTCTCCATGCAGGCTCCCTTCCCATCCCACAGTGTCTCTCGATGCACTGAAGTAAACGCCTTCTTGAGATCGACATGGGTTGCAAGCATCCCCTGTCGAAACTCACGTCGGCGTTCCACCAGTACGCGAAGCGCTAGGATCCGGTCAGTTGTTGACTTACCGGGCGTGAACTCAGACTGTTCAGGTCTCTGGTGTTTCACCAGGTGACTGCGGATACGCATCAACAGCAAATGGGCAAGCGCCTTGCCTGGTAGGCTGAGTAGTGTTTTATACCACGGTAGTTGTTGCAGTCCTGACGGTCCCCTTTTCCCTTCCAGATAGGGATGACCAATCTCTTTTTCCAGTCAGGGAGAATGATACCTGAATACCATGCAGCAGTCAAGACAGCATGTAACCCACGGATCATGGCTTTGAGCAGCTCCGCACTGATGTTACAGATGCCAGCTGCCTTTCCACCCCTCAACTTTGCCACAGCCTCTTTGACATCATCAATGGAGGGTGCAGTTTCGTCAATGGGTGGATCAGCATCCAGTATCTGTAACCCTGCAGTTTTGAGCTGTCCGTCACATAGTAATGTACATAAATTGTGCAATTGACACTTTCCTACTGCCGTTAGCAGCTGCATCATACAGTAATTGCTAATTGCGTCAATGAAGTGAATGTGCTATTATTTAATGATTACAAGTCATTAAAGAAGAAACACAGCATACACCACTACTTGCTTGGTGGAAAAGAGGATGATCTAAATTTTTGTTGCTGACAATTAAACCTAAATCCTAGATATATCCAGCTATTCATTCTATATATTTCGATGAAATAAAAGCTATCACGCCTTCTCAAACTGTTTTAGAGAGAGAGAGAGAGAGAGAGAGAGAGAGAGAGAGAGAGAGTTCTTTTCACATCATGTCTCTCTGACGTCACAAGTTATGAGAAATCTGTGATAGAGAATCTGAACAATCTATTTACTACAAGACGCCATCAAAAGAGAAGCTACACCATGTTTTAGTTATCGCACCTGTCACCTTGATACATAATATCTAATCATACCTTTCGTTAGAATATATAATATTCCCGCGAAAATGCAAAATTTTCTTTTGAATATGAAACACTGAATATAGCAAGTTTGCTGTCCCTTTTCTCATCTTCCTTTTTTTTTTTTTTGGGGGTGAAACAGGCGTGAATCAGAAATTATTATCAAATCACCGAAAACTAAATTTTCATCTACATACTTGGGAAAGGCACAGCAGAGGGCAGCAGAACTCTCCTCCTACTTCCTTCACCTTGCGCTACCATGACGAAGGGATATGTACAATACAGAAGAGAGAGAGAGAGAGAGAGAGAGAGAGAGAGAGAGAGAGAGAGAGAATAAAAGGAGACGATTATTCGCGTTCTATTGTCAACTGGATACGTCAAACGATCTGAAAATGTTTAAATTTAGTAGTAGATTTAGAATAATATGCAAACACACACGCACACACACACACACACACACACACACACACACACACACACACACACACACACACACACACACACACACACACACACACACACACACACACACACACACACACAAACATATTTAAATAATCGTAAGATATGATATTAAGTTATAACATATGGACAATATACTAGAAGAAAAAAAGCAAGGGAAAAGAGAGACGAAGAGGAGGAGTAGAAAGAAGATGTGGTTGTGGCGGAGTACATATTCGTCCTTCAGGATAACGGGACCTTGATTCCAGGTATGTAGGTCAGCAGGTGGCAGAATGGAGACGGTGCTGGTAATTATGGTGAAGAAATGGGAGTATGAGTTACATGATAACATACAAGAAATGCGCGCACACACAACACACACACACACACACACACACACACGGTAGCTCAGTGGTTAGAGCGCTGGCTTCACAAGCCAGAGGACCGGGTTCGATTCCCCGGCCGGGTGGAGATATTTGGGTGTGTCTTCTTTCACGTGTAGCCCCTGTTCACCTAGCAGTGAGTAGGTACGGGATGTAAATCGAGGAGTTGTGACCTTGTTGTCCCGGTGTGTGGTGTGTGCCTGGTCTCAGGCCTATCCGAAGATCGGAAATAATGAGCTCTGAGCTCGTTCCGTAGGGTAACGTCTGGCTGTCTCGTCAGAGACTGCAGCAGATCAAACAGTGAAACACACATACACACACACCGAATATCGGTCTATGAGCTCTAAGCTCTCTCCGTAAAGTGGAAGACTGGCCGGTGACCAGCAGACGACCGTGGTGAATTACACACACACACACACATCGCGTACTGTAGTGGTTAGCACGCTCGACTCACAACCGAGAGGGCTCTGGTTCGAATCCCGGGAAGCGGTGAGGCAAATGGGCAAGCCTCTTAAAGTGTAGGCCCTGTTCACCTAGCAATAAATAGGTACGGGATGTAACTCGAGGGGTTGTGGCCTCGCTTTCCCGGGGTGTGGAGTGTGTGTTGTGGTCTCAGTCCTACCCGAAGATCGGTCTATGAGATCTGAGCTCGCTCCGTAATGGGGAAGGCTGGCTGGGGGACCAGCAGACGACCGTGATGGTGAATTACACACACACACACACACACACACACACACACACACACACACACACTCAAAGACGGAGAGACGGACGAAAAAACATAAGATCAAAAGAACATAAGAAAAGAGAGAAGCTGCAAGAGGCCACCAGGCCTACACGAGGCAGTCCCAGTGTGTTTAAGCTACCTAATTCCATCTATCATCCCCATCCATGAACTTATCTAACCTTCTTTTTAAAACTCCCTATTGACTCAGCCCTGACTGCATGACCACCGAGTCACTCTGTTTGAAAACCAGATTCTTCCCATTTCTTTCCTAAACCTGAATTTTTCAAGTTTAAATCCATTATTTCTGGTTTTGTCCCCGCTACTGATAATAAGAACTATGTTCATGTTCCCTTTGTTAAAACCCTTATACCACTTAAATACTTGTATCAGATCTCCTCTTAACCTACGTCTCTCTAAGGAATGCAGATTGAGTTTTTTCAGCCTCGCTTCGTAGGGAATATCCTTCAATCCCTGTATCTTTTTAGTCATCCTCCTTTGCACTGACTCCAACAGAGTTATATCCTTCTTATAATGTGGGGACCAGAATTGTACCGCATAGTCAAGATGTGGTCTGACCAGCGCCAAGTATAGTTACAAGAATCTCTCTCTCTCTCTCTCTCTCTCTCTCTCTCTCTCTCTCTCTCTCTCTCTCTCTCTCTACAGCACATAATGTACATAGCTTTAAAGAAAAATTTAGATAAGTGGAGATATGGAGACAAGACACTTATGAGCCCAGCTCGAATCCTGTATAACATAAATAGGTAAATACAACTAGGTAAATACACACACACCGCGTAGTATATTGGTTAGCACACTCGGCTCACAACCAAGAAGGCTCGGGTTCGAGTCCTAGGCGCGGGGAGGCAAATGAGCAGGCCTCTTAATGTATAGCCCCAGTTCACCTATAACAGCAAGTAAGTACGGGATGTAACTCAGGGTTGTGGCCTCGCTTTCCCGGTGTGTGGAGTGTGTTGTGGTCTCAGTCCTACCCGAAGATCGGTCTATGAGCTATGAGCTCGCTCAGTAATGGGGAAGGCTGATTGGGTGAACAGCAGACAATCGTGGTGAATTACACACACACACACACACACACACACACACACACACACACACACACAATATAATTTACCTCCATTATAGCTAATGGCATACGAAAATGACGCATGAAGAGACCTAACACAAACAGGAATTAACTATCTGATGACAATGAAAACGATCACTACAATATGATTACTATAATATTAATGACAGCGTTGTTACTTATAGGTGTGATGATAACAATGATGATGATAATGAAGATCATGATGATGATAGTGATAGTGATGGTAATGATGATGACGACGAAGAAAATTATAACAATGATGATAATAATATAAGTAAAAGAACAAGAGTAATTATAAAAATGATAACAATAATATTATAGATAATAATACAAATATTTACAATAAAAGTATATATATATATATATATATATATATATATATATATATATATATATATATATATATATATATATATATATATATATATATATATATATATATATATATATATATATATATATATATATATATATATATATATATATATATATATATATATATATATATATATATATATATATATATATATATATATATATATATATATATATATATATATATATATATATATATATATATATATATATATATATATATATATATAGAGAGAGAGAGAGAGAGAGAGAGAGAGAGAGAGAGAGAGAGAGAGAGAGAGAGAGAGAGAGAGAGAGAGGCAAAACGACAGAGGCACCTCCGCTACAGGGAATCCTGAATGTGTTTTTGAGAACATATCCCAATGTTATAGTTAGGGAACAGTGTACTGCAGCACTTCCTTACTCATATTCATGGCCAACTCTATCTAAGTAAAGCTTCATTTCAAGACGTCCCTATGGTAGCCAACAGAAATATTCGTCTGGTATTCTCTACTAAACTTAGTACATATCACCCTATCCCATCTTTTTTTCTAAATTAACACGAATCACAGTATAATTTCCTTAATTTCAAAATATGCAAAACGTATTAATTCTATAGCTTTCTAAGTGTGTGATTTGCATGAGTACCAAGACAATAATGAACACCTTTTTGCACAGAAAAAATGAAGAAAGCGCCTGCTGGTACCGTGACTGAAGAGGCCTTCTCTATAAGACTCATAGGAAAGAAGAGGTAGATTGATATAATCTGACAGTCTTTTCACCACCAATAATGATGATGACGACAAAGAAAATTATAACAATGATGATAATAGTATAAGTAAAAGAACAAGAGTAATTATAAAAATGATAACAATAATATTATAAATAATAATACAAATATTTACAATAAATAATAATACAATATTTATCCTATTCATTTCACCATTCTGATGAAACTAACATTCTTTCTATGTAACTGTGGCCTGTATTTTCCAGGAATCGCACATCACCTCAGTAGAAAACTTTGTTTAAAACAAACACAGCCGTTCCGTTAGTAGAATCAAGGAGGAGTCACAAAAAATAACTTTTCTCTATGTCAGGTGTGGGCAAACTACTCGTACTATCCGCGGGCCAAAGGAATTTATGCGGTCCGACAAATGTAAGTAAATTTGAAAGAGCAAGCTAATAAACAACGCTAAATAGTACTGTGAGCATTTAACTTCTTTCCCACAAGTGTACACATGCGTGTGAGAGTGGCTTTTCTTTAGAAGGCTTTAATTACGTATTTTAAATATTAATGATTTGGGCTTAGTATAGTATGCGGCCCCATAAGATTGTGATTTTTTTATATGGCCGTAGCACTGAAAAGTTTACCCTACCCCTGCTCCATGTCAATACATCACACACTAAATCCGTTATTGTATGTTATGAAGGACCACCTTAAGTTGTAATGTAGTTATTTTCTCTATTTTTTTTTTTTTTTTTTTCAATCTGACAAAAAGAGGAACGAGTTGCCACTTTATGCAATGTGACGTACGTCGGCAGGAGTTCTAATAGCGAATGAAAGGAAGCTGGAAGGATGGAAAGGTAGAAAGAATGGAGACAGTATGATGACAATGCAAGGATACACAAGAGAAGAAAGAAACAAAAAGAAACATGAAAGAAGTGAAAGCTGGAGATAAGGAGAGAGATGAGAAATGGGATATGAGAATTGGTAATAGGAATGTAAACTGGGAAGTCGTAGAAGAAACTGAAATAAATTTCTTTGAACATAAAGCAACAAAGCAGTAGAAACAGAAACAAGAAGGGCAGGAGAAAGAGAAAAAGGAGGCCGAGGAGGCGGTCGAGGAAAGAGCATGGAGTACTAACGAAAGGAGAAAGGAAATAAAAGAATCTCTCTCTCTCTCTCTCTCTCTCTCTCTCTCTCTCTCTCTCTCTCTTACACACACACACACACGCACACACACACACGCAATCTCACCGCACGGGACCTTTCTCTTACCACCCTCTCACCACTAACCAATACATCCCCATCCCACCCCCTCTCCCAGTCCGGCCTCAATTCTCTCTCTTAGGCAGACGTCCAGCTCTCTCCTGCCAGTCTAGCGTCTCACCTCACGGAGACAAGAAGGAAGAACCAAACACTCTCTGCGTCTCTCCAGCTAAAGCAAGGTAGGATTATCTTCACTGAGAACAGTACACGGCTACAGGAATACTCAGATGTTTTTCTATCATTAGATTTACAGCATTCACTATAAACCGCCATGGTTTCATCACTCTTTTCAGAAGTTATTTGTGTAAGGCATGTCAAATTTACAGGAAAGCAAAGAGTGATGAATTATTGTTTCTTTTTAGTCTATGTATTAGACAGTTGACGCAGCGTTTTTTATTTTTTTTCTTCTTCTTTTTTATCATTAGGTAATTCGGTGAATGTATTAAATGGATTTATTTATTTTGTCTTACATTTTTATACTTTTAACGTATAAACGTGACACATAATCATGTCAGTCCTATTTCCGTGTTTAAAATAGGTAGCAGTAGTAGTAGAAGCAGTAGTAGTAGTAGTAGTAGTAGTAGTAGTAGTAGAAGTAGTACTAATAGCAGAAGTAGTAGTAGTGGTGGTGGTGAGAAAAGGTCTAGCAATAGTAGTAGTAGTAGTAGTAGTAGTAGTAGTAGTAGTAGTAGTAATAGTAGTGGAAGTAGCAGCAGTAGTAGTAGTAGTAGTAGTAGTAGTAGTAGTAGTAGTGGTAGTGGTAGGGTGGTGCTAGCAATAGTAGTAGTAGTAGTAGTAGTAGTAGTAGTAGTAGTAGTAATAGAAGTAATAGTTGTAGTAATAGTAGAAGCAGTAGTAGTAGCAGAAGCAGTAGTAGTAGAAGTACTGGTGGTGGTAGCGGTGGTGCTGGTGGTAGTAGTAGTAGTAGTAGTAGTAATAGTAATTGTAGTGGTGGTGCTGGTGGTGGTAGTAGTAGTAGTAGTAGTAGTAGTAGTAGTAGTAATAGTAGTAGTAGTAGCAGTAATAGTAATTGTTGTTGTTACTGCTGTTCTTATTATTTCTGTTTTGCTATCCCACCGTGCCACCATGCACCACTTGCTGCTACTACTGCTACTACAACTACTACTACTACTACTACTACTACTACTACTACTACTACTACTGCCACTATTACAACTACTACTACTATTACTACTACTACTACTACTACTACTACTACTACAGTTTCTGCTATCAAACATTTATCGTTATATTGTCTGCGCTACTACTACTACTGCTGCTAGTAGTGGTAGTAGTAGTAGTAGTAGTACCAGTATCATCATTACCTATAATCTAAACCACCACCACCAATAAAGTACAAATCACACACCAAATCGAGCAGAGAAGGAAAATGAACTGATGCGAAAATGATGGCGAGACACCAAGTGTTCGTATTTGCGAATGTATTGTTCTAGAAGAAAAATGTTGGCAGGTTACAGAACACCATCGTGCAGTGCCTTCTTATCTGAGAACAATGGTGGTGAGTTAGCGTTAATAAGGAAAAATCTGATTTCCATACTCGAGACTAAGTGCAATTCACCACAGTGGGTTTTAAAACATCGTTCTTATTCTTCTTACATCTTTGCACTGTACTTCTTTTTTCTTTCTTCGGCGATTTACCAAGTCTTTGGCAACTGTTCTAGTCAAGTGGTGGATGCATACACAGTACAGACGAAAACTTATTCATTAATATTCACTATTCTATTAATCTTTGTTTATTAAAATGTGTAGCATGTTATAAGTAGTCACGTATTATCAAAAAGTCTACTGCTGTTTCTAATTATCCTTTTGTGTTCCATTTTTGCATCTTCGCTAATAGGAGAGGATTCAAACAGTCAAGTTTTCAGTGTTCGCCGATTGGTTTAACTAAGATGGTCAGCATCGTCTCGCGGTATAGAGTAGTCGTCCCTAAACACTAAATTATGATTAATTTACCATGCCTTTACTCTTTCTGGTATTTTCTGATTTTATTTAACTATGGTATTTCTTTATAATTACTTGAGGTTATATGACTAACATCATTACATAGAGCAAAATATAATCGCCTGGTGCTCCAAGCTCTTTTTATATTTAGAGACCTCAATACAGCACAAAACCTTAACACTCATTGTACCTCGCCCCTGCAGAGGTTAATGCTTCAC
>NC_059264.1:7319082-7406582 GCF_017591435.1 Portunus trituberculatus | reverse complement strand
CTGCCACGCAAGATTATAAAGCTGACAATCGATTCAAGATGTAATCCGTCAAATATCATATATATCAACTGATTCAAGTGCAGCTGTCCAGTCACTTTAAAATTTTGGAATCTCAACATCAGTCTTATCTTCAATGCTGCATCTATTATCTAAAACAAATGCTACTGTCATGTCGCTTCAAAAATTTGGAATTCTCAGCATCAGCTTACACTTTAATATTACATCATCGACTGTTTCTATGCTGTGTTCCTGTTGCTTCAAGACAGAACTTTTCAGTTGTCAATGCTCACTTCAGTATTGCATCATTGACTAATATAAGTATTCAAAGCCCCTCTATTGATAATTTTCTGGCTTTCCTTGGTCTTGGTCATCCCCCTTTTAGTGACTAATGAAAGTTTAGTTGTTCCCTTAGACATATCAAAAGTTTTTGATAGAGTCTGGTTCAAAATTTCGAATCACAAACTACCCTCCTACGACCTCTATCCTTCTCTTTAACTTCATCTCAAGTTTGCTCTCTCTGCTGTGGTAGATGGGCACTGTTCTCCTAGATCTATTAACAGTGGTGTTACTCTGGGTTCTGTTCTGTCACCTACTTTCTTCATATTATTCATCAATGATCTAAACCAAACTTCTTGTCGTATCCACTCTTACACTTATGATACCACCCTACACATTACCCCGTCTTTTCAGAATCGACCAACCCTTCTGGAAGTTAACAGATCATCCAGGAACGCCACAGAATGGCCTGACTGCGGATCTCTATAAACATTCTGATTGGGACAGAGAAAACTAATTATTGTTCTGTCTCAAAAACTCAGTTCCTCCATTATTTAATCGACACAACCTTCTCCTCTTCTCCAATAGCATTAAACTGTTTCCATCTCCTACACTGAATATCCTCAGATTGTCCTTTACCTATACTAATCTAAACTGGAAACTCCACTTCTCTTCTTTTACTAAAACAGCATTATGAGGCAGCTCTACCAGTTGTTTTTTTTCTTCTTCTTCTTCTTTTCACCACCCTCACTGCTAACTCTGTATAGGGGGCCTTAACCACCCATGCATGGAGTACTCTTCACATGTATGGATGTTAGAAAGATATTACTTTCCTAGATAGAGTAGAATCAAAAGCTTTTCATATGTCAGCTCCTCTCATCTGGCGTACTGAGTGTCTTCAGCCTTTCTCACCACCGGAATGTTGCATCTCTCGTTTCTTTTTATTTTAATTGCCGACAGGTGTGGTGATGGTTAGTGGTACCAGTTATTAAAGTTAATGCTACTACCATTTTATGAACCTGGTGGTGTTGTACATTCTGCCATTCGTCTCAATAGCAATGGTGAAATTGTAAAATATGATTTTTTTTTTAACTGAGAAATCAAAAACACAAAGAAAACACAAAGGTTATAAATAAATAATAAATAAATAAATAAATAAATAGAATAAAATAAGGAGTGATTTATTTCATTTCAATACAATATAACCAATGTATGTTAGTGAGCAAACATCCTTTGCGTCTGGTCCTTAGGCTGGATACACTAAACGGTTACAAATTTCTTAAGTCTTTAAGAAATGCGTATCTATGCTAAAAGCTATTCACTAAGCACTTACGAACTTCTTACGTACCTCGTAAGTTAAGAATTCACTTGGGATCACATAAGGTTTCGTAACCTGGACCTATGATCGAGCGCCTTTTCTCCCAAGGAGGTTGAATACAGAGAAATGGCAAGTGCCTATGTTCTCATACAAAGAAAGTGATGCCATTGGAAAGAGTTTATCGAGGCTGTGAGTGGAGCTTACGATCAGCAGATACATCCAAAACATTAGCCGCTGCCGTATTAAGCAATGGGAATTTACCACTTTCTTTTTCCACATTAGACGAAAAGCAAGAAAGAACTGATGGTTTGACTTACGTAAACTACATTATTGTGCTACGCTAGGCACATCTGTGTGTGTCTTTCTCACACACAGGGTATGTTTACTGCTATGTCGTCACCAAGGGACGTTGGGCATGCTTAACTTGTAAAGTTTAATTCCTTGTGCAAGTGAATACAAAGGGCAGGGAATCCAACGCTGTCTTTGCTCTGATCACTCTTCTCCTTACCAATCAACTGTTCTTGAAGACTGTTCTTCTAATTCACTGTTAGAAAACCAGCGTACACGAATATGTTGCTCCCAGAAATGTCATTGATAATTTGGTTGCCCATCCTATGTACACCCTCCTCCTTGAGAGTGACAACAGACCTGCCATGTAGGTTCCTCCGCGGAACTAATACGCGCGCAGATCAAAGGTTAATCCCAGTAGGATTGACGTTTGAGCTGCGAGGTATTAGTTCCACAGAGGGGCCTAAATGGGAAATCTGTTGCCTTTTTTGTCAAGGTGGAGAATGTACACAATAGTTCGGCCATATTTGCCGCAACTCTCTTGGCAACTATATATATTTAGAGGACGTCTCCTGATCCTGTGCTTAGGCCTCTTAACAGGTATATGGATCTATGCATATTTAGCAAGCGTGTATTTAAATTTGGAACCATAATACTTTGTTGTAGTGTGATAAAAGGGTAATATATGTTGTGTTCTTTACAGAGGAAACCAGTAGGGCACCAGGGCCGGGATGGCTATAGTCTTCCCATCAACACTCCTTCTACGATTGAAATGTAAAGAAAATAACGGAGAACGGAACTCCTCAATTGGAATTAACAAAAAACACATAACAATAAGCGGCCTTGGCCAGCCGGTGATGGGAGTGCAGGGGAATTTTGGCAACAGCCGTGGGAATCTCGCCTCGGCCCGCAGGGGTTGAACCAGGAACGAGTGGGTCCCGACGACGGAGAAGTGCCAAGTACTGAAAGCAGGTGAGATCAGCCCACAATCCTCACCTAAGCTTTCCGGAGTGGTAGAGAGGAACAGCTGAATGTAGATGTAGTTGTAGCAGGTGGTGAAAGTTGTCTACCTTCTAGGGCCTTTTTATTTTATTTATTTATTTTTTTTTTTTTATTTATTTATTTTTTTTCGTTATGGCCTATAGTGCCTATAGGCATACTTGAAGAGTGTATGTGGGAAGTACTGTTCAGCTGTTTTGCCTCGCTTCGCTCGGCAGCCCCCTCCCCCCAACATCAACCTTTGGGAGGGGGTGCAAAGGAATTATCTGCCCCGGTGCCAAATACTCTAGGAACGCCCCTGCATATTAGGGCCCATATCACCACCCAACCGCATCTTCGATGTAACCACCTAGAACCTGGGTATCATGGTGACATGTACTGTAGGTAACTTTAAACCATTCGACAAATGGCATCTTTTCAAAGCGGTATGTGATGGGCAAAGACCCTATAAAAGACTTCTGTACTGTCTTTGGTGATGGGACTCGAACCTACGCGTGGACGTCTGCTCGATCCAACGCTCACCACCTTATCCACTATACGCCACCGCCTCCCTGCTGACCTCACAATGTTAGCTTCTGCAGAGTTCGGTGGCCTTTGCTTTTCGTTTTGTGTGTTTGTGCCCTGCGTGGCAATACTACTCTTTGTTCTTTTGTGCTTGTAAGTGTGTACGTGTGTGTTTGTACTTCCATCGCATTTTGTAGTGCTATGTCTCATTCATTAACTATCATGTGATCCATGTACCTGTGTGTATGACGCCTTGGCGTAATAAATTTATCAAATCAAATCTGCAGCGTTCCCCCTTTCAAGGAGAGAGGGGGTGGTGACAAGAGTAGGTATCCCCTTTAGCCCAGAAATTCCTGTGAAAACCCCACAGGGTATGAATAAAAAAAAAAAAAAAAAAAAAAAGAGCACTCGAAGCGTTGCTCCGAAGTGGTGATGCGGTATCGTGAGGAGTCAGCAGCTTAAGCCCCTTCTGCTTGAGAATTCGAGAGGAGGAAGAGAAACCTTCGGCGAGACACTCAGCCCTTAATGTGGAGGAAAGACGATCATTCCTCCCTTTTACTGCAGTAGTTAAAGGGATGCTTAGATGGTTGGCAATTCTATCACACAGAAGGATCCCAGAACTGTACCAGTGATGTAAAGCTATGTTATATCGTGAATGATTTCCAGGTAGAGGTTGCCTTGACCCAGACAAGAAGGAACATAAGACAGTGTAGGGGCGAGAACAGTGTTACACAGTGATAATTCAGTGCGAGTGTCGTGTGTGTGAAGGTGCCGTCGGCACGGTGTTGTTGTTTGTGCACAATCAAATACATTATGTATTTAGCCTCAGCAAGCCTGTTTGATTTGATCCCTTATCCTTGAGTGGCCCTGGGTTTAAACTTCATCATCTATGACACCGTACTGCCTCCGTGCCTGGCCGATACTCGTCACTGCTTACACAGGAGTAACGGCCTCACTGCTACAACTAAATTACTGAAAGTGTAAAGTTGCTGCTGCTGCTACTATTACATAACTACTGCTGTCATTGAAGAATAGGGGATAGTTGTCTGGAAGGTTGTGTCGAGTTGATAGATGAAGGAACTGAGTTTTGAGGAATTGAACACTGCTAAGTTTTCTCTGTCCCAATCAGAAATCCTAGAAAGATCAGAAGTCAGGCGTCCTGTGGAGTCTCTGGGTGATCTGATGATTTCCTGCAGGGTTGGTCGTCTCTGAAAGCGCATGGAAAGATGTAGGTAGGGTGGTATCATCAGTGTAGGAGTGGATAGGGCAATAAGTTTGGTTAAGATCATAAATTAATAATAAAAAGAGAGTGGGTGACAGGACAGAATCCTGAACGCATTAACGGGGGAGGGATCGAGGTTTCTTTACGTTTATCTCATTCTTTTGGTTTATCTCCTGACCTCCTTCGGCGACTGACATTTCAGTCAGTGGATCTTTTTGTTTGATCGTCTATTGTTGCCTTTGGCCAGTTTACCCGTCTCGCATTAAGAAAAAAATAATTAAATAAATAAATAAATAAATAAATAAATAAATATATATATATATATATATATATATATATATATATATATATATATATATATATATATATATATATATATATATATATATATATATATATATATATATATATATATATATATATATATATATATATATATATATATATATATATATATATATATATATATATATATATATATATATATATATATATATATATATATATATATATATATATATATATATATATATATATATATATATATATATATATATATATTTATTTATTTATTTATTTATTTATATATATATATATATATATATATATATATATATATATATATATATATATATATATATATATATATATATATATGGTTTATATGAAGGTCTGGAAGAAATGTCTAAAACTAAGGCGCCGGTGTTATACTGGACCATTACCTAAAATAACCACATCGACTTTGCCTACATTATAGATTTTTTTTATCATGAAGAAATGAATTTTTAAGAACATGCGTTTTATTTGGGAGAATTCGGCAATATCAGCCGTAACAGAAGAAGCTATAGAGGTCCCATCAGCTTACTTGGCGGTAACCTTACTGGAGTGCTGCCTCACTTATATTTTGTTTATTTACATCAGTAAAATTTGAGAGTTGTTGGGATTCTGGCTCCCTAACGCTGACAATATTGCTGTTGCTATTTGTAACAGTAATCAAAGAAGACCAGGTGAAGCAGATGGACTGAATCCCCAGCACTCCTTCTGTCATGCAAGTATTGAAAGGATAGGGGATTTCAAAACAGGGCAAGCTGCAGGAAGTAAGCAAGCCAGTACGTGACACCTCCCCAACCATACATTAATGTGCTTATGCTCGAGTGCACCATATATTTGCGTCCTGAAATTTGGCTTTGGAGAGTGCCTCTTATCTGTATATCTTGCATTTCAAATATTTCTAAACGGATAATATGTTGATAACCTTTGCCTCTTCTCTCTAGGTTAATACCATGCCAGGTAGAATTAATGTTGGCACTGTCCTAATATAGTGGTCCCTCCAGCTCGCCTCGTTTCCCGGCTCCTTCGCAGCTGTTTCGCTCGGGTGGCATGACGTGAGAATGAAAATATGATAACCATAACTAACCTAACCTAACCCAATCCAATCCTAACTTAAACCTCACCTAACCTAACCTAGTTGAGACGACATACACTGCTGATAAGTCTTCATCAGACTCCTTCTGACTTACAGCAGGGTTAGGTTATGCTATTTAGGTTACTTTAAAGTTAGGAATAGGTTGGTTTTGATTATCATATTTTCATTACTACATCATGTCAACCGAGTGAAAGAGCTGTGAAGGAGGAGCCAGAAATCAAGGCAAGCGTGAGGGATTACTATATTAGGACAGTGCCTTAATATTGTAGAATATGCAATATATATATATATATATATATATATATATATATATATATATATATATTGTAGAATATGCAATATATATATATATATATATATATATATATATATATATATATATATATATATATATATATATATATATATATATATATATATATATATATATATATATATATATATATATATATATATATATATATATATATATATATATATATATATATATATATATATATTAACTTCAGGAAATATTCGTCCTTTTCATGTTGGGGATGGTGACTAAACCTTACCTATGTGATGCTTTATGTTTGGTTAGGTTTAGTTATGGGGATACAAATATTTATAGACTTGTCCAGAAGTTAATACTTGTATGGCAAGATATCCTTAATGTTGCAGAATATCATGAAATATATATGATTTCCAGAAGCCTTTTAAAGCAATAAAAAAAGCCATTGTAAATATTAAAAAAGAATTGAGCTGCCATGCTATTCTTGTGATGGTGGCCATCTTCTTGATCTTGTTCTTGGTGCCAGCATCCTCATCTAATCTATCCTAATTTAATCCTTCTAACTTAATCAGTCCTAAACTAATTAAAAAAGCAAATATCTATGATATTGACAGTCTTACATTAAGTAATAAGAAATTAATCAATGTTAATATTGATGCGTAGAACATGAAATAAGCACTTGTTTTGTTACTGTCGTACAGCCTCAACACACTGCTCTTTGGAAAATTTCCTAATAATTTCTTTAAATGTACGTATTTTTGTGTTATACACCAAAGTAACACCATTGCTGCATCCCTAACCTAACAAAAAATCAAGACTTAGCCTAACCTGTCCTAAACCCAACCTAACCTTAACCAAACCCAGTTTTACCTAAAACTATCCTAACTTTACCAAACATTACTTAAAACTAACCAAACTAAGCCTAACCTGACCTGGCTTGACCCATCCCAACTTTATTGAAGACCAACCATACTTAATGTTTGACACCTTTTTTTCTGAACTTTTTTTTCATCTTTGGCACCACGTGGCTGTTAGCGCAATGCTAGCATTAAGTACACAGTGCCTTGAACATGTAGGGTACTTGACACTGCTCCGAATAAGATTTCAATAAATCCTTAGCAGCATCATGTTTTTCAAAGTAATTGGCAATACACTTGAAATAATTCCTCACGCTATTAGCACATGCAGCCATGATGATCATCAAGAGAGGAAACAATTGATTCTATAAATATAGAGTAACAAAAAAGCATCAGTTCATAGAAGTAAAGCCTTGTACTCTATGCATACCACACCTATATGCTTAGGTAGCATTCTTACTGCACTATATGTCTGTGAAAGTTTTAATGTGTGCAAGTGTTCACCTAGAATAGCACTTTGAGTATTGAACTGACCCACAAACTATAAGTAATTTTCTGTCAATTTTTGTTTTTTTATGTGCTACTTACATTACTTGTACATATGTGACAGTGTTAAGTATACATCTTTCTAGGACAAACATTTATGATTTCTAAATTATAATTGGATATACTTTACCCATTTATCCGTGGGTGCACACAGCACAAACCAGTCAGACATCTCTAAGTAGCTAGCCTGTACTGGTCATGGAAGATTGCTGCTTTAATTGTAACCTTGGCCTGCGACACCTCCAGTAGTAGCCCTTATCAGCCAATTATGGGTTTGCAGCTTATTGTGGTGGAGCAGTTAAAGGTGGAGCAGTGGCTCTGCCTAACATAACCCTCTAGGTTAGGTTATGGGTTAGGTTTATTTAGTTTAAGTTAGGTAGGAATATATATATATATATATATATATATATATATATATATATATATATATATATATATATATATATATATATATATATATATATATATATATATATATATATATATATATATATATATATATATATATATATATATATATATATTATATATATATATATATATATATATATATATATATATATATATATATATATATATATATATATATATATATATATATATATATATATATATATATATATATATATATATATATATATATATATATGTATATTGTTACGGGTTTGCCAAACATAAGTCACCCGGCTGCGGTTAGCTGCTACAGCTCACTAGACTGTTATACTGGCAAAATCGCCAACTTTGTTACGGTCAGAACAGTGGGGATTATAAAACACTCCACAGAGTCCCCACTACTATAACTCACAGCCGACGTAACCCTCAGGTTCTTTCAAGGTCGCCAACAGTGTATAATTTCTCCCACTGTAAGGGAATCTCCTCAGCAACTCCTTCTCCTCCTGTACCCAACCAAGTAGAATTTATAAATGGTAGATGTTATGTGTAACAGGGCGAGGCCTTAATACCCCTAGAGAAACCGCCCACAAGGACAATTCCACCCACTTCTCTATGAAGTATTAATGCCTCTCCACCCGCCTTGTCCACAGACTGTGATAACTCACAGACTGGAACAACGCGCGCAGTATATTATATAACTATACTATTCTACTACAACAATTGCTTACTAATACCTGTTAGACTGACATCCCTGGCCTACTACTACTGCAATATATGATGTGTACAGCACATCAGGTGATGTACACACAAGCCCAGACACCATCTACGGGTGACACCCACTATATACTCGTCGCAGAGACGTCTGGCGAACAACTATGCACTACTGGCCGACATGAAGCCTCTCAGCATTCAATAGTGTGCGTGGCTACTACCACTACAATACAGTTTACTACTGAAACTGTACAAAAGATGGTGGGGGCACACAGCCACCCAACAAAACACACTGGTGACCACAGCCACCAACAGCAACAACGGGACGAAACAATAACACATCCCTCCGCGTCGCCATACCCGAGTGGACGAACGCACAACAGGAAATGCAGCCCCAACTGGCTACACTTTCCTCAGGACAACAAGCCCGTTGTCCTACACAGCCACGGTCTACCCAGTAGCAAGCCAGCTACTCAACAGGAGGGCACAACTCCCAGACCAATGACTAGCGAGTAACAAGAACAGCCCAGCAACACATGTCTCCACCCTGTGCCAGAAACCAAGAGCGCACGTGTCTACCTCCGCTGAAGACTGGCTGGTTACTATAAACAGTATACTACTGAAACTACACAACAGATGGTGGGGCACACAGCCGCCCACCAAACACACTGGTGACCACAGCCACCACAACGACAAACAGGATATGAGAATAACGTGTCTCTCTGCGCCGCCACACCACGAGGGGATGAACGCAAGACAGGAAATGTAGATCCAACCGGCCACACTCCTTGGGACAACAAGCCCGTTGTCCTACACAGCCACGGTCTACCCAGTAGCAAGCCAGCTACTCAACAGGAGGGCACAACTCCCAGACCGATGACTAGTGAGTAACAAGCAAAGCCCAGCAACACGAATCTCCCTAACACTGTGCCAGACCGACGAGAGTGCGTGTCTATCTCTGCTGAAGGCTGGCTCTGTACTAACTCCCGCTTGCAACGAGAAGCGAGAAGAAGGAGGGGGTTGTCTGCTCAGCAGAACAGCCCGAGGGGCCCGCGATGGGTGGCCATAGGCTTCACATATAATAAAATAATAAAGTAAAGGGGATTAAGACGGTGCCCATCACACGCCCTCCCTTAAAAGAAAAAATTTTGGAAACAAAACATTTACAAAATTTTTTAAAAGGCACGGAACTGATTAAAGGGAATGGCCCCGGGACAGACAATCAGCTACAACGTTGTCTGCTCCTTTTATGTCTTACTATGACATTGTACTCCTGGGCTCACTCGGTATGGGGGCCATTTAACAGGCTCTGCATTCCCAACATCAATATCGTGTTCTATCAACTGTGTCCTGCCCGGGACACTGCTAAACACTGAAGAGTACTTTCTCAGCCGCTGAAGCAACTCATATTGCTGATCCCCTAAGTGGTCAACCTTCTCTTTCAAGAGATGGAGGCTATTCCATTCCCACTGCCCTGTAGGAACAACAGGTTCAGGCCCAATGACTTCTGGAGCCTCTCCCTCCCGGTAGAAAAATAAAACTGAAGATGCCTCTTGCACGGCAGAACTAAAAGAGCCCTTCTCGTTAGTAGAACGAAAATAAGGCTTCAGCATGTTAACGTGACACAGCTGAGCCCTCTTGCGCTGGTCAGGAGTGACCACCAGGTAGTCGAGGTCACCTACCTTCTTTTCTATAATATAGGGGCCACTATAGCGGGCAGCAAGCGGCTGGCCCTGAAGTGGTAACAGCACGAGCACTTCATCTCCAGGGGCAAAACTCCGATACTCGGCCCTTCGGTCATAATACCCCTTCATACTCTGCTGGGCCTTACACAGGTGGGCCTGCGCCACCTCTAATGCCTTGGCTAGTCTCTCTCGACTGCTCATAATGCTCTTAAGCAGTGAGACAGGGCGCTCAGGCGACGGCTGACACCAAGCCTCCCGAACTATGTCGAGCGGTCCACACACTCGGTGTCCAAACACTAGCTGATTGGGTGAGAAACCCAAGGACTCAGTGGGCGCTTCTCTCACCGCAAATAAGACAAAAGGGACACCCTCGTCCCAATCCTTATCTCTCTCCATGCAGAAACTCTTGAGCATGGTTTTAAGAGTTTGATGATGTCTCTCCAGAGCTCCCTGAGACTGTGGATGATAAGCACTGGACACAATATGCTTGATCCCCCACGCAGTCATCGTATCCTTAAACAACTTTGAAGTAAAGTTGGTCCCCTGGTTGGACTGCAGCTCTGCTGGCAATCCAAAGTGTGTAAAGAAGGTTAACAAAGCCTTCAGCACCACCTTAGAGTGAGTGCTTCTCAGGGGAATTGCTTCAGGGTACCGCGTGGTAACATCCATTATGGTCAACAAATACTTGTGACCAGCCCTGGTAGTAGGCAGAGGACCTACTATATCAATCAAAACCCTCGTGAAGGGAGGATCAACAGCAGGGATAGGATGGAGTGGCGCCACAGGAGGTGTCTGATTAGGCTTGCCTACCACTTGACAAGTGTGGCAGCACTTAAGAATCGTGGCTACTTCTCCAGACATGCTGGGCCACCAAAAATTGCAACGCAGGCGAGCGACGGTCTTTCGGATGCCCAGGTGTCCAGCCATGGGCCCCTCATGTGCCAGAAGCACAAGTGCCTCACGCAGCTTCTGTGGCACAACTACTTGCAATAACTCACCACCGTCACTCTCCTGCCATCTACGACACAACACCCCTTGATGCAAAACAAACTCCTCCCTGCCCTCCAACTACTCACTTCCCTCACCCACTCGAGCAAAGAAGGAGGCCAACGCCGGGTCCTCCTCCTGCCTACGAATGAGCTCTGCAGGCTCTAGCTGGGTAAGAGAAAGGGGGACTATAGGGTCATGGGGTTGAGGCAACGCTGCAACCCTACGTCCCACACGGCCTCGAGGACGGAGAGCTGACCCAGGCTGCTCCGCTCTTGCCATGTGATCCGGTGAGTCCTCAGAAGGATCATCACCACCAGCCAGGCAGTCACCAGGCAAGGGAACAGCTTGCTCCCTGCCTCCACTATGCTCTACAGGGGGAGAAACTTCCCACTCCCCCGCAGAACTGGAAGTCTCCCCACCCTGGGCGCCAACTTCCAACAAACTGCCTGACTTATCATGCTGCGGCCTGTGCTGAACATCAGAGGCCCCAGCCTCCACACCAGGAAGCGACTCAGCACGAGTGCTCCCTCCGGAGTGCTCTGCAGAGTGAGGATAACCATCAAACAACTCAGCTACACCCAACACTCCGTCCTCACTCTCAGCAACAACTCCCAAAGTCGAGTCCGGTGCGTTAACAAGTGACTCTACACCGTCACCGTCAGCCTCTACACCAGAACTCAATGGTGAGCCCAACACTGGCTCCACCACATCAGCACTGCTACTCATATCTGGAGTCAATCCCACCTGGCTGCTAGCAACCTACTGGGTTGTAACAGGCTCTCTCTCAGCCCGGCGGGCCTGAGAGTATACTACTGAAACTACACAACAGATGGTGGGGCACACAGCCGCCCACCAAACACACTGGTGACCACAGCCACCACAACGACAAACAGGATGAGACAATAACGTGTCTCTCTGCGCCGCCGCACCACGAGGGGACGAACGCAAGACAGGAAATGTAGACCCAACCGGCCACACTCCTTAGGACTAGGACAACAAGCCCGTTGTCCTACACAGCCACAGTCTACCCAGTAGCAAGCCAGCTACTCAACAGGAGGGCACAACTCGCAGACCGATGACTAGTGAGTAACAAGCGAAGCCCAGCAACACGAATCTCCCTAACACTGTGCCAGACCGACGAGAGTGCGTGTCTATCTCCGCTGAAGGCTGGCTCTGTACTGACTTCCGCTTGCAACGAGAAGCGAGAAGAAAGAGGGGGTTGTCTGCTCAGCAGAACAGCCCGAGGGGTCCGCGATGGGTGGCCATAGGCTTCACATATAATAATATAATAAAGTAAAGGGGATTAAGACGGTGCCCATCACAATATATATATATATATATATATATATATATATATATATATATATATATATATATATATATATATATAGATAGATAGATAGATAGATAGATAGATAGATAGATATATATATTTTTTTTTTTTTTTTTTTTTTTTCCTAATCTTGTCATATGTGGCCTCTTAAACTTTTAGGGGATTGCAAAATTTGGTCTAGTTTTGAGTTTTCTCCATTCAAAAACCCTACTTTTCCAACAGATCCCCAAGATTATTGATGCTGGGGAAAGGGGTAGTTATGAAAAGGAGGAAGACCTGATATGCATTTTTACTATACAGGTAACTCTCAATTTACGCGATAGATGCGTTCCAAGAGGCATCGCGTGTATCAAAATTCGCGTAAAACAAACATGTGATTTTCAAAAGAAACAATAGATAAGAAGGGGGATGTGGTTCAAAAAAATTCATACAAAATACTCTATTTATTTGGTTCAATTAACACATTTTTATTATTTACCATTCTAAATACTATAAGTGTATTTAAAGTAAAGGGAAAAGCAAGAAATAATAAGAGAAAGCAAAAAATAATAAGAGAAAACAACAAAACAAAAATATGTAAACAAAATACTCACTGCGTCACTGCCTTCACCACTCACACCACAGTCAGTCACCATCTTCCTCTGAGCTTTACCACTTTATCAAAAATCTACTTATCAAAAATAACTCCACATGCAGAAGAAGATGAAGGACGTTTTGGGGGCCATCTTGGTGAATTATAGGCAGATTGAAGAGATTCCGTCTGTACTCAGTGCTGGTAGACTGCACATTTGACACGAGAAGAGTGGGAGCTGGATCCAAGAAACTTTAATGTCAGAGCAACCTCCTGCCGCAAAATGGCATCCATGAACGCTTGGAGGGACGGTAACAAGGTTACTATCAGGTTGCTCTCAGGTTGCTGGGAACACCACCTCGAGAGGTGGTGTTACTGTCTTTCGGTTGTGTTATAACATAAAAGCGTAAATCAAAATGAGTAAATCGAGAGGTATTTGCCACTTCAAGAAATGGCCAGTAGGGCATGGCAAGGAGATTCCCCAGTGTCGCCATTATCACCATCTTTTTTTTATGAAGGAGAGACAAGCCAAGGGCAACACAATGTGCAACACAATGTATATAAAAAAAAAAAAAGACCCACATGATGCTGGTTCTCTAAAAGATAAGGGTTATCCAAAATTAGGGAGCAAATGTCTTGACAACTCTCTCTTAAAAGAAGTCAAGTCAAAGGAAGATGGATATACAGAAGCAGGCAGTGAGTTCCAGAGCTTACCAATGAAAGGTATGAATGATTAAGAGTACTGATTAACTCTTGCATTAGAGAGTTGGACAGAAAAGAGATGAGAGGAAGAAGAAAGCCCTGTGCAGTAAGGCCACAGAAGTGTAGTTAGCAAGATCAGTAGAACAGTTAGCCTGAAAGTAGCGATAAAAGGTAGAAAGAGATGCAACATTTCAGCAGTAAGAAAGAGGCTGAGGACAGTCAGTCAGAAGAGGGGAGTTGATGAGACAAAAACATTTTGATTCCACCCAATCTAATAAAACTGTTTGAGTGGAAGCCTCCCAAACATGTGAAGAGTACTCCATATAGGGGTGGATAAGGCCCTTGTACAGAGTAAGCATAGCATGAGAACAGGCTGCATTAAACCAGAGTTTAGAAGGTTTAGGTTGAGAGAAAGAATGAGGAATGTTCGTCTCTATGCCATACACTATCACCTCTGTTATGCATTCAGCACACAGAGATGGGTCTCTGACACGGAAACAGTAATCATTCCTGGGAAAATCAGCGTAATACCTCCTTAACTGGCAGAGGCACCTCCATTAGGGGAGATCCTGGGGAGGGATTAGAGAAATAAGACAAGATACAGAAATGAGATTATGATCAGACGAGCCCAATGGAGATGACAGAGTAACAGCATAAGCAGAAGGATTATAGGTAAGGATCAAGAATATTGGGTGTGTTTTCAAGATGGTCAGGAATACAAGTAGGGTGTTGCACCAGTTGCTCTAGGTCATGGAGGATAGCAAAGCTGAAGGCAAGTTCACCAGGATGGTCAGTGAAGGGAGAGGAAAGCCAAAGCTGGTGGTGAACATTGAAATCTCCAAGAATGGAAATCTCTGCAAAAGGATAGAGGGACAGAATGTGCTCCACTTTGGAAGTTAAATTGTCAAAGAATTTACAATAGTCAAAGGAGTTATGGGAGAGATAGACAACACAGATAAATATAGTTAGAGAGTGACTGTTGAGTCTAAATCAGATGATGGAAAACTCAGAAGATTCAAGAATGTAGGCATGAGAGCAAGTTAAGTCGTTACACACATAGACACAGCATTCAGCTTTAGAACGAAAATGAGAATAGAGAGAGTAGGAGGGAACAGAGAAGGGGCTACTGTCAGTTGCCTCAGGCAGCTGTGTTTCGATGAGGAAAAGAAGATGAGGTTTAGCAGAGAAGAGGGGGTGCTCCACAGATTGAAAATTATATCTTAGACCATGAATGTTGCAGAAGTTAATGTAGAAAAAGTTGAGGGAGGTGTCAAGACATTTGGGGTCATCATTAAGAGAGCAGTCCAACATGGGGACATTTCTGGTCCCCTTCCCAGAATGGGACTCAGAGGCTGGGTTTAGAGTCATCATTTTTTTATTTTAAATTTTAAGTCAAGGGTGTGTGTGTGGTAAGTGTATGTAGTCTTGAGTGAAGTAGGAGAGTTATCTAAAGAGGGCAGGCTGTGACTGCCCCCTTGAGTTGTGAGACACAAAGGGAAACATTCAGTGAGATCACAACTAGCTTTTATGGAAGGTTTACAGCACCCCTTGAACTAGTGCTATTAGACCTTGCTGGGAATAAATTGTCATTTTGGAAGGTATCTACTACCTCCTCCTATCTATTTTCTTCAATCTACGTAACATCTGCCTCTGTGTTTCTTTCTCTCCGTGTGTTTCTATATAAATTGATGTATTTCCGAAGTAATTTCTTGAATTATTGTAACCTATGTTCCACACCACCACTGAGGTAAAAATCAAAGGGTGTTTTCTGTATAAAGGTTTCATTTCTCTCAGTTATAAATGTGGCATATGAGTGACAATGCCACCTCCTTCACCACATCGTCAGTGGAGAATTCTTGGCCTTGCAGACACATGTTCTTGCTATGGATCATTCTTCTGCTTCAAGCTTGCCATGTGGCCACCTTCATAGCCAAGCTAAGGCAGTTATTTACGTCATTAGATACTTCTTGCGAGAAAAGGCAAATGGAGCACCAATACTGATGGTGACCTGTGGAGATGTGGCAAAACTAGGGGAGTCCCCATGTTTTCCATGCCCTATTAACCATTTCTCACTGCAGCGAGTATAGTTTTGGAAAGTTGATATGTATTTCATGATATTTGGCAAGCTTATTTTTATCTGACATGTAAAATATTAACCTTGGAAGAATAAGCTAAGGTTATTTCCATATTATCCTTAGTAAGATTAAATTAAGATTAATTAGGTATGGATGCTAGCAGGAAGATTGTTAAGATTGTCACCATCACAAGAAGCATATATAACATATATAGCAGGGCTGCTTGAATTCTTAATATTTACCAACATTTTATCTTGTTTCTTATTGCTTTAACAAGTTTCCAGGAGTTGAAATATATTGCATGATATTCTGCAGCATTAATTTTAACATATAAGTATTGGCCTCAGCAGAAGAGGCTAAGATTACCTCCTTATTTTCCCCTTTAACCTTTAAACCAGGGTTTCTCAACCCTTCTGCTATAATTAACCCCCATGGCTCGACAAAGTACCACATCGAAAATTAGTACTGAAGATATAGGAAAGTATGGAGGAATTGGAAGAAGACTGCTGCTCTATCTACAAGATAGAGAAATGAGAACTGTAATACAAGACCAATATTCAACTTGGCTAAAGGTAACTAGTGGTTTCAGTAGGGATCAGTGTTGGGAGCAATAATGTTTGTAATATATGTAAATTAAATGAGTGAAGAAATAGATAGCTATATAAATCTATTTGATTATGATGCAAAATTGATGAGAAAAATTGAATATATAAATGATTGTATGGTGCTGCAAGATTAATTGAATACAATAAATAGATGGAGTCAGTTTGGGCAAGTGGAATTTAACTTCAGTAAATGGAAGGTGGAGTTTAGTAAGAGTGGAAAGAGAGTATTATTTGATTATGAGATGAATGGTGTCATGTTAAACAAATCAAAGGAAGAGGTGGATTTGGGTGAAACTTAGACATATTGATAAAATTGTTGGAGGGATTATGAATTCATTAAAGAAGATAAAGATGGCCTTTTCATATCTGGATAAAAGAAAAAAAAAAAAGATTAAAAAGTTGATTTCCATGCTAAGACCAAAACTGGAATATGCAGCAGTCATGTGATCTCACAAAAAGGGAAACATCACATACACTTAACCCTCGGCTATTGCGCCCAATTGGGGCCGAAATAGCCGCGCCATAGCCAAAAACGCGATAGCCGAATTGATCTTGGCGTGAAGGCGGTTTTGGCCAATGAGCGCTCAGATATCCTATGACGTCATGGCTGGGCGCGCGATAGCAGGCATCTGAGGTTGCGATAACGAAATCTTAGCAGCTTTTCATAGGTGCGCGATAGCAATAAAACGAGATAGCCGAAGTCGCGATAGCTGAGGGTTGACTGTAAATGGAAAGAGTACAGAGAGATGTCACAAGGATGGTTCCTGACTTGACTACTTTGACATATGAAAAAAAAAATAAGGTCATTGGAAATTCTTACCCTCAAAGAGGGTAGGGAAAGAGATTTGATAAATTTCTATAGAATGGTAAATGATATGGAGAACATAGGCAGAGAAATTTTTATTTTTTTTCACTTTAGGCATATGGAATACAGGGGAACCTAGCATGAAACTAAAGAAAGAAAATTATGTAAGAGATATTAAAAATGTAGTTTTCCTCATATAATTGTGAACAAATGGAACGAGCATAGTGAGAAAACTGTGAGTGGCGAAACTGTCAGTGCTTTTAAGAAGAAACTGGATAATTGATATACTGTAGAGATATATTATGAGATTACTCCCCTCCAATAAACCACAACTAGGTAAACACACACACACACACACACACAGTGCTGGGTCCCATCATGTTTTTGATTTATGCTAATGATATGCCAGTAGGAATTGACAGTTATATGAACATGTTTGCGGACGATGCTAAAATTATGAGGAGAGTAAAGAATGTGGAAGATTGTAACAAGTTACAGGAAGATCTTGATAAAATATATGAGTGGAGTAAAGAGTGGCAGATGGAATTTAATATAGACAAGACCCATGTTATGAAAATGGGAAGAAGTAGATACAGACCAAACTGGGATTACAGACTGGGTGATGAGAAAATTAAAGAGACCAATGAGGAGAAAGACTTTGGAGTAACCGTGCAAAACACTTAGTCACCGGAGAAACACATTAACAAGATTTTTTGGAAAACATACAACATGTTTCAAAATATTGGCCTTGCATTCCACTACCTAGATGAAGGAATGATGAAGATATTATGTACCTTAATAAGACCCCAGCTAGAATATGCAGCATGTGTCTGGTCACCGCATATGAAGAAAAATGTGAAGAAGGTAGAAAGGGTACAAAGGCTGGCAACAAGGATGGTACCAGGACTCAGGGAGTTAGACTATGAGGAAAGACTGAGGAAGCTGGGGCTGACCACATTAGAAGAGAGAAGAACAAGAGGAGACATGATAACTATGTATAAATTGGTGAACAAGATTGACATACTGGATAGAGAGTTGATAAAGGTGACCACAAGTAATTATCTCCGAGGACATGGAAAAAAGCTAATAAAGGACATCTGTCTAAATGACGTGAGAAAATACAGTTTCCCGCATCGTAGCATTGATAAGTGGAATAAACTGAGCTGTCATGTTGTTGACGCGGTGTGTGTCAATCAGATGAAAGAGAGATATGACAGGAATGGACAAGGAGACAGGACACAGAGAGCTTAGCTCGGGCCCTGTAATACACAAATAGGTAAATAGGTAAATACACACACACACACACACACACACACGGAAATAATGAGCTCTGAGCTCGCTCCGTAGGGTAACGTCTGGCTGTCTCGTCAGAGACTGCAGCAGATCAAACAAACAAACACACACACACACACACACACACACACACACACACACACAGTGGTGTACGTACCACCTAAGACAAATGCATGGTCAGTACAGGAATATGAAGAAATGATAAGTGATACAGGAACATGTCTGGAAGAAATGTTGGGTGGCTGTGAACGAACTATAATGATGGGAGATTTTAATTGTAAAGAGGTGTGTTGGGAGGACTGGTCAATGGAGGGATCAGAGACAACATGGGGAAATACACTATTGACACTGGCAATGGAAAATGTGTTAACTCAGTGGGTCAAAGAAGATACTAGGTTTGGAGGAGAGGAGCATCGTCAAGACTGGACTTGGTCTTTAGTACAGAGCCAATGGTCATTGAGGAGATGAGGGTGGAGTGCCCTTTAGCAAAGAGTGATCATGCAGTTTTGGAGTTCAAGGTGATAGACGAAGAGAAATCTAGAAGAAATGAAGAATATAAAGTGGGAAGATGGAATTATGCCAAGACAGATTTTGGAAACCTAAAGAAATTCTTTCAAGAGACAAATTGGATGAAATTCAAGAGTGCTAAGGAGCAAATGAAAAGTGGAAGGAATTTATAAAAATATACAAAGAAGGTGAGAAAAATTTGTACCAATAAGACAACATAGAGAAGTTGGAAAGCAGGACTGGTTTAACGATAGATGTGAAAAGGCTAGAACAAGAAAAGAGGATGCATGGAAGAGGTGGAGAAGGAAAAGACGGATTAAGCAGTGGGAAAGTTACAAAAGAGCAAGAAATGAATATGTGTTGATTAGAAGAGAAGAAAGAAAGAAACAAGAAAAGGATATAATTGATAAATGTAAAGACCAACCAAGGCTTTTTACAGACATGTGAACAACAACATCAAAAATAGAGAAAGTATTGAAAGTTTAGAAGTAAATGGAGTATGCAGTGAAGATCCCAGGAAATGGCAGAGGCTATGAATGGATGCTTTCGGAAGGTATTCACAAAGGAGACTGCTTTTGACAAACCACTGGTAATGGAACAGAAAGGGATTATGAAGGAGTTTCAAGTAACTGTGGAGGAGATCAAGAACATGATGGGGAGTTTAGAAGTGAGAAAAGCTGTGGGACCTGATGGGGTATCAGGATGGATTTTAAGAGAATGCAGGAGCAATTGGCAGAAAAAGTTTGTGAAGTAATTGATGCCTCATTAAGGGAAGGTGTAGTGCCCCAAGACTGGAAAAGAGCTAACATTGTCCCAATCTATAAATCAGGTAACAAGAGAGACCCATTGAACTATAGACCAGTGTCACTTACAAGTGTGGTAGCTAAGATGTGTGAGAGGGTGGTGAAGAATAGATGGACAGACTTCTTGGAGAAAATGACATACTTTGTGAGTGTCAATTTGGTTTTAGAAAAGGGCGTTCATGCACGACAAACCTGATATGTTACTATTCGAGGGTGATAGATGTAATACAGGAAAGAGATGGTTGGGCTGATGGAATATATCTGGATTTAAAAAAGGCCTTTGATAAGGTACCACACCAGAGACTGATCTGGAAACTTGAAATGGTAGGAGGAGTGCATGGCAGTTTACTAAAATGGATGGAAGACTTTTGGTAGGAAGAGAAATGAGAACAATAATTAAGGACAGACCATCAGAATGGGGATTGGTGGAGAGTGGAGTTCCACAGGGATCAGTGTTGGCACCAGTAATGTTCGCAGTCTACATAAATGACATGGTGGATGGGGTGTCCAGTTATGTGAGCCTATTTGCAGACGATGCAAAATTGTTAAGAAAAGTGAGATGTGACAAAGATTGCGAACTACTCCAGGAAGACTTGGACAGAATATGGAAATGGAGCTGTACATGGCAAATGGAGTTCAACACGACAAAATGCAAGAAAATAGAGTTTGGCAAGAGTGAAAGAAGAATCAGGAGTATGTACAAGATAGGAAATGAAGACATAAAACCAGTCATGAAGAAAAGACCTTGGGGTGACAATTACCAATGACCTATCGCCAGAGAGACATATAAACAAAATAATTGGAGAAGTATTGAACTTATTGAGGAACATAAGAGTGGCGTTCAGATATTTAGATGAAGAAATGATGAAGAAAATAATTACTGCAATGATAAGACCGAGGCTTGAATATGCAACAATACAGTGGGCTCCGAACTTAAAGAAACACATAAGGAAACTAGAGAAAGTACAGAGGGCTGCAACGAAAATGGTGCCTGACTTAAGAGATTTGACTTATGAAGACAGACTGAAAAGAATGCAACTTCCAACCCTGGAAAACAGAAGAGAAAGGGGAGACCTGATAGCAATATACAGAGTGATGATTGGCATGGAAAAATGGATAGGGAAGATCTGTGTATGTGGAATGGAAGAATGTCGAGAGGGCATGGGAAAACTAAAATGGCCACTTATAGGAGAGATGTGAAAATATAGCTTCCTCATAGAAGGGTGGAAGCATGGAATAGTTTAGACGTGGAAGTGGTCAACGCAAGGAATATTCATGATTTTAAGAAAAAGCTGGACATTAATAGATATGGAGACGGGACAACACGAGCATAGCTCTTTTCCCGTATGTTACAATTAGGTAAATACAATTAGGTAAATACACACACACACACACACACACACACACACACACACACACACACACACACACACACACACACACACACAACTGGGCAAGCCTCTTAATGTGTGGGGTGTGTTCACCTAACAGTAAATAGGTACGGGATGTAACTCGAGGGGTTGTGGCCTCGCTTTCCCGGTGTGTGGAGGGTGTTGTGGTTTCAGTCCTACCCGAAGATCAGTCTATAAGCTCTGAGCTCGCTCCATAATGGGGAAGACTGGCTGGGTGACCAGAAGGCGACCGTGGTGAATTACACACACACACACACACACAGACACACACACTCATAAAAGAAACACATAAGGTGTACATAGTTTTAAAGAAAAATTGGATAAGTGTAGATATGGGAGATGGAATTCAATGTGGACAAAAGCCATGTCATGGAAATGGGAAAAAGTGAAAGACGACCAGTGGGAATCTATAAGATGGGAGATGGAGTAGAACTAGGAAAAGTAAAAAAGGAAAAGGACTTGGGAGTGACAATGGAAGAAAATATGGTAAGCCATATTGATAGAATTTTCAGAGAGACGTATAATTTGCTAAGGAATATTGGAGTAGCATTTCACTATATGGACAAGGAAATGATGAAGAAATTGATAAGTACTAAAATAAGACCTAGATTGGAATATGCAGGAGTTGTGTGGACTCCCCATAAAAAGAAACACATAAGAAAATTAGAGAGACTACAACAAATGGCTACAAGAATGGTTCCAAAATTTAAAGGGATGGCATATGAGGAGAGACTAAAGGCAATGGATCTACCAACCTTGGAGCAGAGAAGAGAGAGAGGGGATCTGATACAAGTTTATAAATTGATTAACGGAATGGATGAAGTGGATAATGAGAAACTGATCCTGAGAGAAGAATATGACTTTAGAAGCACAAGATCACATAGTAAGAAACTAAGGAAGGACGATGTCTGAGAGATGTTAAAAATTTAGTTTCCAAAGATGTGTTGAGACTTGGAACAGTTTGAGTGAGGAAGTGGTATCAGCAAAGAGTGTACATAGTTTTAAAGAAAATTGGATAAGTGTAGATATGGAGATGGGACCACACGAGCATAAAGCCCAGGCCCTGTAAAACTACAACTAGGTAAATACACACACACACACACACACACACACACACACACACACACACACACACACACACACACACACACACACACACACACACACACACACACACACACACACACGGGACACCGATGATGGATGTGGTCGCTGAGCTCCAGAGCAATCATCTCTAATTCTACAGTTGCCATTGCCTAAGAGTAACTAAGGTGGGAAAGGAGCTTGTAATGTTTGTCCCATCTCCATATAGTCATGTTAACTGTTGATTAGCAAAATAATGTCCAGGGAAGGTGAATATAAACTGTAGCCTGCGTTTGTGCCATCAGCTGAAGTTTGTTTACATCTGCGCAACATTTTTTTTTTTTTTTTTTTTTTACATTACAAGGGCACTGGCCAAGGGCAAACAAAGTGTTGGAAAAAAAATCCCGCTGGTTGCCAGGCCCTGTTAAGATGAAAGTAGAAAGAGAAAAAACAAAAAAATCTAAAAGGAGGGTCCAGTTAACGTAAGAGGTGTCTTGACACTCCTCTTTTGAAAGAGTTTAAGTCATAGGCAGGTGGAAATACAGACACAGGTAGAGAGTTCCAGAGTTTACCAGTGTAGGGAATGAAGGAGTGAAGATACTGGTTAACTCTTGCATTAGGAAGATGGACAGAATAGGGATGAGAAGAAGTAGAGAGTCTTGTGCAGCGAGGCCGCAGGAGGGGGAAGGCATGCAGTTAGCAAGTTCAGAAGAGCAGACAGCATGAAAACAGCGGTAGAAGACAGATAAAGATGCAACATTGCGGCGGTGACTTAAAGAATCAAGACAGTCAGTTAGAGGAGAAGAGTTGATAAGACGAAAAGCTTTAGATTCCACCTTGTTTAGTAAAGCTGTGTGTGGATCCCCCAGACATGAGAGCCATACTCCATACACGGGCGGATAAGGCCCTTGTACAGAGCAAGCAGCTGGGAGGAGAGAAAATGGACGAAGACGCCATAGGACACCTAACTTCTTGGAAGCTGATTTAGCAAGAGTAGAGATGTGAAATTTCCAGTTTAGATTTTTAGTGAAGGATAGACCGAGTGTGTTTAATGTAGAGGAGAGGGAAGTTGAGTGTTATTGAAGAAGAGAGGATAGTTGTCTGGAAGGTTATGTCGAGTAGATAGTTGTAGAAATTGAGTTTTTGAGGCATTGAACAAAACCAGGTTTTCTGCCCCAATCAGAAACAAGTGAAAGATCAGAAGTTAGGCGTCCTATAGCATCTCGCCTTGAGTCATTTAATTGTTGTTGGGTTGGGCGTCTGTTGAACGCTGTTGAATAATGCAGGGTGGTATCATCAGCATAGGAGTGGATAGGGCATTGAGTCAGATTTAGGAGATCATTGATGAATAATAGAAAGAGAGTGGGTGATAGGACAGAACCCTGTGGAACACCACTGTTGATAGTTTTAGAAGAACAGTGACCGTCTACTACAGCAGCAATAGAACGATCGGAAAGGAAACTGGAGATGAAGGTACAGAGAGAAGGATAGAATCCGTAGGAGGGTAGTTTAGAAATTAAAGATTTGTGCCAGACTCTATCGAAGGCTTTCGATATGTCAAGGCCGACAGCAAAGGTTTCACCGAAGTCCCTAAAAGAGGATGACCAAGATTCAGTTAGGAAAGTAAGAAGATCACCAGTAGATCTGCCTTTACGGAAACCATACTGGCAATCAGAGAGAAGGTTGTGAGCTGATAGATGCCTCATTATCTTCCTATTAAGGATAAACTCAAAGGCTTTAGAAAGGCAGGAAATCAAAGCTATAGGGCGGTAGTTAGAAGGATTGGAGTGGTCACCTTTTTTAGGGACAGGTTGAATGTGAGCAAACTTCCAGCAAGAAGGATAAATAGAAGTAGAGAGACACAGATGAAAGAGTTTGACCAGGCAGTGAGTGAGTTCGGAAGCACAGTTTTTGAGAACAACAGGAGGGACATGGCGGCTGTGAACTCGAAAGATGAATCAGACTTCACAGGATTTCAAGGAATAATGGAGAAGAGCGTTTATGTGAAGAAAATTCTGGAGTTGGAAGGTAAAATTGAAAAACTGTTTGAAAAGTATGGGGGCCTGGAAACGAGTTATGACAATGTAATGAAAGAGTGCGCTGAAATGAAGACAGAAAATGCAGTACTGAAAGAGGAAGTTAAGTTAATTAAAGTGAATTGCGACAAATGTGGAGAATCTTTAGGAAAAGTGATGGAGAAGCAGGCTGAATGGAAAAAAAGTCAGGAAGTGGAAAGAAAGGAGGTAAATTACAAAGTTGCAAGTCTGGAAAAGGAAATCAAAGAGTCTGGGAGAAAACTTTGGGCCTTGTTGAAATTATAGATCAACAGATCATAGAAGAGAAGATTGCTGAGAAAGTGGTGAAGGTTATTAAGTCAAATGAGACATTGGTGAGGGAAACTGTAGACAAAAAGAGATGTGTGGTGATATTTGGTGTGGAGGAGGATAAGACACCAAGTAAAATGGAGAGAGAGAAAAACATAAAAAAGGTGATAAATAATATCATTAATGTGGTGCAGGAGGAGGAAAAGACCTAGTACAAGAAATAGAGGACTTCCATAGAATTGGAAAGTTCACAAGAGAAGGTATGAGGCCAATAAGAATCAAACTTAAGTCACAAAAGGATGTAGATGAATTGGTGGAGAAGTCATGGAGGCTAGCCCAGCAGGAAACAACAAGGAAGATTTGGTTGAGAAGAGATCTCGGTGAAAAGGAAAGAGAAATGTTAAATGAGTTGAGAAAGGAGGCTTTGAAAAAATGAAGAGAGGACAGAAGAGGAGAAGAAAGAGTTTTTCTGGAGAATCTTGGATATGAGACTGAGGAAGTGGTTCATAACCCAGAAAAGTACAGCAAGAAAGGACTAAAGAAACTTACGTATGAGCGGAATGTAATGTATTCCAACATAAATGGAGTGATATCGGGATTTTAGAACTCAACGATTACTTGAGGGACAAGAACCCAGATATTGTGGGTCTTACTGAAACAAAACTGAGAGAGGAGAAGACCTGATGATGGTTGGAGAAGGAAATATAATGTTTGGAAAAGAAATAGAGTAGGTAAGATGGGAGGAGGAGTGATGTTGCTGGTTAAAAAGATATAAAGGTGGATCAAGTGAAAGAAGGTATGGGAAAGGCAGAAGTGCTAAAGATCAGAGCAGAAACTAATGAAGGAAAAAGAGGCACTACATAGTGGTGTACGTACCACCTAAGACAAATGCATGGTCAGTACAGGAATATGAAGAAATGATAAGAGATACAGGAACATGTCTGGAAGAAATGTTGGGTGGCTGTGAACGAACTATAATGATGGGAGATTTTAATTGTAAAGAGGTGTGTTGGGAGGACTGGTCAATGGAAGGATCAGAGACAACATGGGGAAATACACTATTGACACTGGCAATGGAAAATGTGTTAACTCAGTGGGTCAAAGAAGATACTAGGTTTGGAGGAGAGGAGCATCGTCAAGACTGGACTTGGTCTTTAGTACAGAGCCAATGGTCATTGAGGAGATGAGGGTGGAGTGCCCTTTAGCAAAGAGTGATCATGCAGTTTTGGAGTTCAAGGTGATAGATGAAGAGAAATCTAGAAGAAATGAAGAATATAAAGTGGGAAGATGGAATTATGCCAAGACAGATTTTGGAAACCTAAAGAAATTCTTTCAAGAGACAAATTGGATGAAATTCAAGAGTGCTAAGGAGCAAATGAAAAGTGGAAGGAATTTATAAAAATATACAAAGAAGGTGAGAAAAATTTGTACCAATAAGACAACATAGAGAAGTTGGAAAGCAGGACTGGTTTAACGATAGATGTGAAAAGGCTAGAACAAGAAAAGAGGATGCATGGAAGAGGTGGAGAAGGAAAAGACGGATTAAGCAGTGGGAAAGTTACAAAAGAGCAAGAAATGAATATGTGTTGATTAGAAGAGAAGAAAGAAAGAAACAAGAAAAGGATATAATTGATAAATGTAAAGACCAACCAAGGCTTTTTACAGACATGTGAACAACAACATCAAAAATAGAGAAAGTATTGAAAGTTTAGAAGTAAATGGAGTATGCAGTGAAGATCCCAGGAAATGGCAGAGGCTATGAATGGATGCTTTCGGAAGGTATTCACAAAGGAGACTGCTTTTGACAAACCACTGGTAATGGAACAGAAAGGGATTATGAAGGAGTTTCAAGTAACTGTGGAGGAGATCAAGAATATGATGGGGAGTTTAGAAGTGAGAAAAGCTGTGGGACCTGATGGGGTATCAGGATGGATTTTAAGAGAATGCAGGAGCAACTGGCAGAAAAAGTTTGTGAAGTAATTGATGCCTCATTAAGGGAAGGTGTAGTGCCCCAAGACTGAAAAGAGCTAACATTGTCCCAATCTATAAATCAGGTAACAAGAGAGACCCATTGAACTATAGACCAGTGTCACTTACAAGTGTGGTAGCTAAGATGTGTGAGAGGGTGGTGAAGAATAGATGGACAGACTTCTTGGAGAAAATGACATACTTTGTGAGTGTCAATTTGGTTTTAGAAAAGGGCGTTCATGCACGACAAACCTGATATGTTACTATTCGAGGGTGATAGATGTAATACAGGAAAGAGATGGTTGGGCTGATGGAATATATCTGGATTTAAAAAAGGCCTTTGATAAGGTACCACACCGGAGACTGATCTGGAAACTTGAAATGGTAGGAGGAGTGCATGGCAGTTTACTAAAATGGATGGAAGACTTTTGGTAGGAAGAGAAATGAGAACAATAATTAAGGACAGACCATCAGAATGGGGCTTGGTGGAGAGTGGAGTTCCACAGGGATCAGTGTTGGCACCAGTAATGTTCGCGTCTACATAAATGACATGGTGGATGGGGTGTCCAGTTATGTGAGCCTATTTGCAGACGATGCAAAATTGTTAAGAAAAGTGAGATGTGACAAAGATTGCGAACTACTCCAGGAAGACTTGGACAGAATATGGAAATGGAGCTGTACATGGCAAATGGAGTTCAACACGACAAAATGCAAGAAAATAGAGTTTGGCAAGAGTGAAAGAAGAATCAGGAGTATGTACAAGATAGGAAATGAAGACATAAAACCAGTCATGAAGAAAAGACCTTGGGGTGACAATTACCAATGACCTATCGCCAGAGAGACATATAAACAAAATAATTGGAGAAGTATTGAACTTATTGAGGAACATAAGAGTGGCGTCAGATATTTAGATGAAGAAATGATGAAGAAAATAATTACTGCAATGATAAGACCGAGGCTTGAATATGCAACAATACAGTGGGCTCGAACTTAAAGAAACACATAAGGAAACTAGAGAAAGTACAGAGGGCTGCAACAAAATGGTGCCTGACTTAAGAGATTTGACTTATGAAGACAGACTGAACAGAATGCAACTTCCGACCCTGGAAAACAGAAGAGAAAGGGGAGACCTGATAGCAATATACAGAGTGATGATTGGCATGGAAAAATGGATAGGGAAGATCTGTGTATGTGGAATGAAAGAATGTCGAGAGGGCATGGGAAAAACTAAAATGGCCACTTATAGGAGAGATGTGAAAAATATAGCTTCCTCATAGAAGGGTGGAAGCATGGAATAGTTTAGACGTGGAAGTGGTCAACGCAAGGAATATTCATGATTTTAAGAAAAGCTGGACATTAGTAGATATGGAGACGGGACAACACGAGCATAGCTCTTTTCCGTATGTTACAATTAGGTAAATACAATTAGGTAAATACACACACACAGCTCAGTGGTTAGAGCACTGGCACACACCAGAGGACCGGGTTTGATTCCCGGCCGGGTGGAGATATTTGGGTGTGTCTCCTTTCACGTAGCCCTGTTCACCTAGCAGTGAGTAGGTACGGGATGTAAATTGAGGAGTTGTGACCTTGTTGTCCCGGTGTGTGGTGTGTGCCTGGTCTCAGACCTATCCGAAGATCGGAAATAATGAGCTCTGAGCTCGTTCCGTAGGGTAACGTCTAGCTGTCTCGTCAGAGACTGCAGCAGATCAAACAGTGAATTACACACACACATTTTTACCTGAATTTATGTACCATGGTACCTTGGAATACAAGCTACCTAAGGCATGAGTTTTTTTGAGATACGAGCTATAATTTGGTCCATTTTTTTGTTTTGAGATACGAGTTAAATTTTGAGATACGAGTCATGGTTGTGGATGTTGCCACTAGTCAGTAGCTCGGCGCATCGGTTCAGCCTCAGCTAAGCTAGTATCTACTTGTTTCCTGTGGATCTCATTTACAGTGATTGTTCTTTCATCATTTTCACATTATTTACTTACCTTTCTTTGTTTAAAGTAAGTGCAGCTACAATTTATGTTTGATGATTATGTATCCCTTTCTCCCTTGCTCTTCCTCCTCCTTCTCTGCCATTCACCACCATTAGCCAAAAATGTCTATCTCCTAGGTAAGAACACTAAATAAACTTTTACTTCTATTTTATACATTTCTATACATTGATAAAGTATGCTTTATACCTCTACCAAAGTGCCTGTCACGTGACATTGGCGACCATGGAACACCATCCTCCTCTGTTTTCAGCCAATCTAACCAGATCCACAGTTGTCCAGCCATCACTGACGTTGTTCCAGCAGTGTGTCCATAAACTTGAGTGTCTTCCTCTGGGTTCCTTCTAAGATTCTCTCTCCAGTCCATGTCCTATCAGTATATGGCCTACAAAATTTAGCTGTCTCCTCTTGATACTCTTCATCAGTGTTCTTTCGATTCCTGCTCTTCTCAATACTTGTTCATTAGTGATCCACGCAGTCCAAAGGATTCTCAGCATTCTTCGCATGAACCACATTTCTACTGCTTCTAACCTTTTGATCATGTTCTTCTTTATCGTCCATGTCTCAGAGCCATACGTTAATGTGGACCATACATAACACTTGAGTATACGTTGTCTTAGAGTTATATTCATGCTAATATTGGTCAATATCTTTCTTAGGTATCTGAAAGTTGTCTTTGCTATTCCCATTCTTCTTTTTATTTTATTTTCACAATTTGCCTTTTCTGTGATAGGATTTCCTAGATATTTAAAATTGTCTTCTGTTTGATTACTTGTCCCTGGTTTATAATTTGAACTCGCAATCTCTCATTTCCTTTTGTTATTCCCATCACTTCTGTCCTTTTGGAGTTGATCTTTAATCCTCTTCTTCTACATGCTTCACTTAAACTATCTATGAGTACTTGCAATTTTACTTCAGAATCTGCCAGTAAAACTGTATCGTCCGCATAACATATGTTATTTGTGTTTCTTCCCCCAATGTGAATTCCTTCCATTTTTACCATCTCCTCCAAACATTTTTGTCCGTACAACGAGAACAAGTCTGGTGAGAGTATGCAGCCTTGCCACACTCCTCTCCGTATCTCTACCCATTGTGTGTTATTATTTTCTATTCTTACTGCTGGTTTTTGCTCCCAGTATGGGTTATTTATCATTCTTACATCTTTGCCATCCAATCCAATCTCCTTTAACATGTCAATCATTTCCTCATGTCTAATCATATCAAAGGCTTTTTTATAGATTTTTTTGCATTTCAATTGCTCTTTCTGTTACCATTCTCAGGGCAAATATTGCATTCACTGTCCCTTTACCCTTTCTAAATCCGTATTGCTCTTCCGCAACACAGTTGTCAATCTTTTTCTGTATTTTGTTTCTTATAATACTAACTTAGAATTATTTTCCCCAGTTGGCTCATAATACATATTGTTCTGTTTTTTACATTCTAAAGTTCCTTCTTTTTTCAGTATGGTGATGAACATTGCTTCTTTCATTCTTTTAGGTATAAAGCCTGTGTTATAGATCATGTTCGCTATTTTGGTAATTTTCTCCACTCCTAGAATTCCGATTGCTTCCACCATCTCAACTGAGATTTCGTCTTCCCCAACGGCTTTTCCTTTCTTCATGTTTTTAACCCGCTAAGACCGATGGCCGCAAAATTCGCACCCTCCCATTACCGCAATTATCATAAAAAAAAATCAACTCTTATAAATTACTCTGGAAAAAAATCTGCTGTTAGTAGACATGACAATGCATCATCCTACAAGTTTTTATTGCTCTACTCACTATGGTTGTCTCAGAATAATAACCGATAGTTGGAGAAGATTGTGGTAGCGGCAACTCGGGGGAGGTGCTTTTATGTGTATTCTTACATAATGTAAGGCACTGCTCATGTTTTATGTGTTTTCACATGTTTTTCGTGTTTTCACCATATTGGCTGATTATAGTTACGTATGTTTTATCAAGCGTGGGTGACGATGTTGTCACAATAGCGGGTCGGGATCTACCTCCAACCTGTGCACTTTGCGTCTTGTCCCGCCTTGTCTATCACTTTTATCACTAAACTTTAGCTTCCTCTTAGCACCAGTAGCCATAGTTGTAAATAATAGTTCCTTAAATAAGTAAATACGAAATACGTAAATAATTATCACCGACAGACGACACACCTCACAGAAATTTGCGGGAGACTAGCTGGCTAGAGCGGTGTGCTTCCTGGGAGCCGACAGTACTACCATAGGCCTACGTCATGACCAAATATAGCAGCGCTACCAATGCTAGCGGTTTTATTAGCGCTCAAAGTAGCTGCCCCATTTAAGGACTATCGGAAGTGTGCTATGCAGCCATATTTAAGGCCTGTCGGACTTTACGGGTTAATAGCCAAGTTTACTTCTTTCAAAATTACAGGTCCTTCCATTTCCATTTGTTCTTCCAGGTTCTGTCTGTTTCCTCTATTGTCGTTGTAGAGTTCTGTTATATACTCCTCCCATCTAGCTAGAACATCTTCTAGATTCATAAGTACATTACCTTGTGCATCTTTGATAATTGTGCTTTTAGTTGGTCTCTTTTTACCGCTCATCTCGTGTATCTTCTCATACATCTGTTTAGGGTTTCTTCTTTCTAACAGTTCAATTTCCTCACACCTTTCTTTTAACCATTCCTCTTTTCTCTCCTTACATCTTTTTACTTTTCTGTCCATCTCTGTATATTGGTCTGGGATCTCTTTTGAATGTCTTCGTTTCATCTCTCCATCAGTTCGAGGATCTCCTCCGTTATCCATCTCTGCTTTGCTCTCCTTTTCTCAGGGATCATATTTTCATTTATGCATGTGTACGTAACTGAAAAGATTAAACAAATTTCTCCCATCTCTGCCTACCTCCTCCATTGACGCTTATCACTGAGGAGGGAACAATGTAAACAAACTAAGGCTGCAGTGGTGCAGCTCTCTCTCTCTCTCTCTCTCTCTCTCTCTCTCTCTCATTTAAAACTTAATTTATTCTATGAATAATGATTACAGGATCATCAACAAGCTCTTTTGCGATTATTAAAGCAGCCAGTCTTCTGTGGGTGGCTTTATTTGTACACTCCACCTGATTGACAGACACAAGTGAGGGTTGAGATGCAGTAGGGTAGTGTCCCATGGAATGCACCCCTACCAGATAAATATATTTTATAATAGTAATTTATCTATTTATATTCTCTTTTGTTATGCTTTACTATGTTTCTATACAATAATTATTTATAAATGCCTGTTTCTACTTAAAAATACATAAGAAAAGAAAATTGGGTGCCCTTTTTGTGGAGGCTGGAATAGATTAATGGCATTTCAATGATAAAAAATTTTTTGAGATACAAGCTCCACTGTGGAACGAATTAAACTCATGTCTCAAGGTACCACTGTACGCTTGCAGCTGTCACAATCTCATCATTCAAGCTGTTCCAGATGTCCACTGTCCTATGTGAAAAACTAAACTTTTCAACGTTTCACAGACACTGGCTTTTCCTGATCTTAGAGTATCCCCTTGTCTGTCTATCCCCACCTTCAATCAGCAATACCAGGTCTTGCCTATACTGATGACTCTCGCTAGCTCGGATTAATAAGGGAAAAAGGTTTGTCCGACAAACGTGAATGTCCAACTTATACAAATTTCCCACACCCTCCACACAAGGAATCATTTCAGGAAGTATTTCAAGAACAGTTAAAAGAAAAAGATGAAAATAAGACAAACAAAATTATAAGAGTCCTGAAGAAAAAAAAAAAATTTAGTAAGAGAAATTGCGGTAAAAAAAAGTGTAATGATTATTTTTGGACCGAAAGAAAAAAATGTTAAATATATACCAAGAAGGGAAAAGGACGAAATGAAATCAGTAAAAGACCTACTAAAACATCTAAATGACGAGGATAGAACTTAGAAGAGGAAGTAGAAGAAATCCATAGAATGGGACCATATCAAGAAGGAACAGTGAGACCAAATTAAGATATTACTAAAATCACAAGCAGCAGCAGAAGAAGTACTATATAGAAAAACAAAACTCAGAGAAACAGAAGGTTGCAAAGATATATATATATATATATATATATATATATATATATATATATATATATATATATATATATATATAAGAAATATGGAAACGAAGAGAAAAGGAAAGGACACAACAAACTGGTGGTAGAAGCAAGAGAAAAAAATAATGAAAGATCAGTGGAGGAGAAGAAGGCATTTTTTTGGAGAATTATAGGAGACAGGATAAGGAAATGGTATATAGTAGAAAAGGAAGAGACAAATTTAACTAAAAATGATAAGAACAGGAGATTAAAAATTATATATACAAACATAGATGGGATTTTATTAAGTAAATTAGAATTAAAAGATTACATAAAGAAAGAAGAACCAGATATTGTATGCCTGGTGGAAACAAAGTTAAATGAAGCAATAAAAATAGACATAGATAAAAGGTATAATATATGGAGGAGAGATAGAGTGGGTAAAGGAGGTGGAGGAATCATGATGTTAAGGAAGGAGATAGTGGAAAATCAAGTGGAGTTTGGGGAAGGAAAATCAGAAATACTGTATATTAAGATACATATTAATAAAAAGGAATTAACAATCATTGGAACATATGTGCCACCAAAAACAAACTCATGGAGCAACCAAGAATATAAAGACATGATAAATGACACAATAAGGAGACTTACAAGAATCATTAAAGAAAAGAGAAAAGTGATATTAGTAGGAGATTTCAACTGTAAGGAGGTGGACTGGGAAAATTATGAAAGTGGTATGGGGGAAGATGCCTGGGGAGATAGATTCCTGAACCTAATGATAGATAATTTGATGGTCCAAAGAGTAAAGGAAAACACAAGATTCAGAGGAAACGATGAGCCGGCGAGATTGGACCTAGTTTTTACAAAGGATATACAAATTAACGATGATGTAAGATATAAGTGCCCATTGGGAAAGAGTGACCATGTAATATTAGAAATGGATATAGAAGAAGAAAAGGAAGATAGAGATGAATCATACAAAGGAGACCGATTATATTACAGAAAGGCTGATATTGAGAATCTCAAGAACTATTTTAAAACATAAACTGGGAGGAGATGGAAAACTCAGAAACGGTTCAAGAGAAATATAACTTATTTTTGGAAATATACAAAACAGGAGTCAAGGAATATGTCCCGAAATATAGACCTAAAGAAGAAGGAAAGAAAGATTGGTTTAATGCAAGGTGTGCTAGAGCAAAGGAGAAATGAGATGGAGCATGGAAAAGGTGGAGAAGAAACAGAAATCCAGAAAATAAGGAAAACTTCAAAACAGCAAGAAATTAATATGCTAAGGTGAGAAAGGAAGAAGAAAGGAACTATGGAAAGGACATTGTCAAAAAGTGTAAGAAACAACCAAAATTGTTCTACAGATTCATAAATGGAAAAATAAGACAAAGAGAAACAATAGAAAGGTTGAAAGGAGAGAACGGAATGGTGGAAGACCCAAAAAGTATGGCAGAACTGTTGAATAGTAAATTTCAGGAGGTCTTTACTAAGGAATCCAAATTTGAAAGACCACAGGGTAATAGAGAGACTGTCCATGTGAAAGAGATTAAAGTAACCAAACTTGAAATAAAAAAGTTCATGACGGAACTGGATGATGAAAAGGCAATGGGACCGGATGAAATCTCAGGCAGAATACTGAAAGAATATAGGGAAGAACTAGCAAGTCCTATATACAACATCATAAAATGCTCAATAGAAAATGGAACAGTACCAGTGGAATGGAAAAGAGCTGAGGTGGTTCCCATATATAAGAGCGGAAGGAAGGAAGAACCTTTAAATTACAGACCGGTATCACTAACTAGTGTAATATGCAAGACGTGTGAAAGAATAATAAAGAAACAATGGATCGAGTTCCTTGAAGACAACAAGTTATTATCAAATAGCCAATTTGGTTTTAGAAAAGATCGGTCATGTGTAACAAATTTATTGAGTTTCTACTCTAGAATAGTTGATAAAATACAAGAGAGAGAGGGATGGATTGACTGTATTTATTTAGATTTAAAAAAGGCATTTGATAAAGTGCCACATGAAAGATTACTATGGAAGTTAGAGGAGAAGGGTGGCTTAAAAGGAAGCACATTGAGATAGATGAACAATTACTCTAAGGGGAGAGAAATAAGGACGATAGTTAAAGATATGAAGTCCAAGTGGAGAACAGTATACGACGGAGTGCCACAGGGGTCAGTATTGGCGCCAATACTTTTTCTCATATACATAAACGACATGCCAGAGGGAGTGAACAGCTACATAAATCTGTTTGCGGACGATGCGAAACTGTGCAGAGTCATTAAACAAAAAGAGGATTGTGAAATACTACAGGAAGACTTAAACAAGATCTGGAAATGGAGTAAAAAATGGGAGATGGAATTTAATGGGGACAAAAGCTGTCATGGAAATGGGAAAAAGTGAAAGACGATCAGTAGGAATCTATAAGATGGGAGATGGAGTAGAACTAGAAAAAGTAAAAAAGGAAGAGGACTTGGGAGTGACAATGGAAGAAAACAATCAACCGGTAAGCCATATTGATAGAATTTTCAGAGAAACGTATAATTTGCTAAGGAATATTGGATTAGCATTTCACTATATGGACAAAGAAATGATGAAGAAATTGATAAGTACTAAAATAAGACCTAGATTGGAATATGCAGGAGTTGTGTGGACCCCCATAAAAAGAAACACATAAGAAATTGGAGAGACTACAAAAATGGCTACAAGAATGGTTCCAGAATTTAAAAGGATGACATATGAGGAGAGACTAAAAGCTATGGATCTACCAATCCTGGAACAGAGAAGAGAGAGAGGGGATCTGATACAAGTTTATAAATTGATTAACAGAATGGATCAAGTGGATAATGAGAAATTAATCCTGAGAGAAGAATATGACATTAGAAGCACAAGATCGCATAGTAAGAAACTGAGGAAGGGAAGATGTCTGAGAGATGTTAAAAAATTTAGTTTCCCGCAAAGATGTGTTGAGACTTGGAACAGTTTGAGTGAGGAAATGGTGTCAGCAGAGAGTGTACATGGTTTTAAAGAAAAATTGGATAAGTGTAGATGTGGAGACGGGGCCACACGAGCATAAAGCCCAGGCCCTGTAAAACTACAACTAGGTAAATACAACCAGGTAAATACACACACACAGCAGACATGGTCGAGGAAGGACGCACTGGCGCCATTCTGACAATCAACTGATCATCACTACCTGTTGTACAGTATTTACAGTGGCCTGGGCAAGTAGTGTGGACTTGTTTTTCATGAAATCAAGTATTAAAGAATCATTACTAAAGAAGAGATTCCATCAAAATGCAGGTATGAGACTAGGGAAAGAATGAAAGCTAATGATGACTATGTTGGTGAGGGAGAGCGCATTCGAAGGTTTCGACATGGCGAATATTTCACTACTTAAGATAGTGTTGACTATTGAACCTAAACTAGATAAATTATTGATAAAGGAGAATATGGAAATGAAAGAGAATGAAGAACAGGAAAAAGAGTTTATAAAACTGAGAGAAGGGATAAAAAAAAGTGGAAGAAAACAAAGCTAGGCTAAGAGCGGAAAACGAAGAACTAAAAAAGGAAGTAGCTAACTACAAGAAGCAGATGGAAGAAGGACTCAGTAAAGCTGAGAAAAAAAAAGAGAAGCTGAAAGATCTAGTAAACAAAGAAGAGGAAAGAGTACAGAACGTGATTAAAAAAGAAGTACAAGCATGGCGAGTACAAGATAAGAAAGATAAGGCTGATTTTCAGGAGGTGATTCAAGAACAACTAAAAGAAAAAAGAAAATATGACAAACAAAATTATAGGAGTCCTCAAGACAAAAGAAAATCTAGTTAGAGAAATTGCAAAAAAAAAGAAGAGTGTAATCATATTTGGAATAAAAGAAAAAAAAATAAAATATAGACCAAAAAGAGAAAAAGAAGAAATGAAATTAGTCAAAGACCTACTAAAAAATCTAAATGACAAAGATAGACAGAACTTAGAAGAGGAAGTAGAAGAAATAAACAGAATGGGACCATATCAAGAAGGAAAAACAAGACCAATTAAAATACTACTAAAATCACAAGCAGCAACAGAAGAAATATTATATAGAACAACAAAACTTAGAGAAACAGAAGGCTGCAAGGATATCTATATATAAAAAAAATAGAAATGAAGAAGAAAGGGAGAGATACAATGAACTGGCAGCAGCAGTAAGAGAAAAAATAGTGAAAGGTCAGAATAAGAAAAAAAGGCATTTTTTTGGAGAATTCTAGGAGACAGGATAAGGAAATGGTACATAAACAAGAAGGAAGAGAAAAAAGTGGAACAAGTTTAACTAAAAATGATAAAGGCAAGAGACTAAAAATGATGTATATGAACATAGACAGGGTTTTATCAAGTAAATTAGAATTAAGAGAATACATTAAGAAAAAAAAATCCGGATATTGTATGCCTGGCTGAAACAAAACTAAATGACGCAATCAAAATAGACTTTGATAATAGGTATAATGTATGGAGAAGAGACAGAAGGGGTAAAGGAAGAGGAGGAGTCATGATAATGTTAAGGAAGGAGATAGTGATAAACCAAGTGGAATGTGGGGAAGGAAAAGCAGAAGTACTGTATGTTAAGATGCATATTAATAAAAAAAGAGTTAACAATCATTGTAACATATGTACCACCAAAAACAAATTCATGGACCAATCAAGAATATAAAGACATGATAGATGACACAATAAGGAGTCTTACAAGAATCATTAAAGAAAGGAGAAAAGTGATATTAGTAGGAGATTTCAACTGTAAAGAAGTGGACTGGGAAAATTATGAAAGTGGTATGGGGGAAGAAGCCTCGGGAGAAAGATTCCTGAACCTAATGATAGACAATATGATGGACCAGAGTGTAAAGGAATGCACAAGATTGAGAGGAAATGACGAGCCAGTGAGATTGGACCTAGTTTTTACAAGGGGTATACAAATGAATGGTGATATAAGTACCCATTGGGAAAGTGACCATCTAATATTAGAAATGAATATAGAAGAGGGAAAGGAAGATAGAGATGATTCATACAAAGGAGACCGATTAAATTACAGAAAGGCTGATATTGAGAATCTCAAGAACTATTTTAAAAACGTAAACTGGGAGGAGATGGAAAACTCAGAGACGATTCAAGAGAAGTATAACTTATTTTTGGAAATATACAAAACAGGAGTCAGGGAATATGGAAGGAAGAAGGAAAGAAAGATTGATTTAATGCAAGGTGTGCCAAGGCAAAGGAGAAAAGAGATGGAGCATGGAAAAGGTGAAGGAGAAATAGAAATCCAGTAAATAAGGAAAACTTCAAGGCAGCAAGAAATGAATATATTAAGGTGAGGAAGGAAGAGGAAAAGAACTTTGAAAAGGACATTGTCGAAAAATGTAAGGAGCAACCAAAATTGTTCTACAGATTCATAACTGGAAAAATTAAGCAAAAGGAAACAATAGAAAGGTTAAAAGGAGAAAACGGCAGAACTATTAAATAATAAATTCCAGGAGGTCTTTACTAAGGAATCCAAACTTGAAAGGCCACAGGGTAATAGAGAGACAGTCTATATGAAAGAGATTAAAGTAACCAAGCTTGAAATAAAAGAGTTAATGAAGGAACTGAATGAAGAAAAGGCAATGGGACCGGATGAAGTCTCAGGGAGAATACTGAAAGAATGTAGGGAAGAACTAGCTAGTTCTATATACAACATCATAAAATGCTCAATAGAAAATGGAATAGTACCAGTAGAATGGAAAAGAGCTGAGGTGGTTCCCATATATAAGAGCGGAAAGAAGAAAGAACCTTTAAATTACAGACCGGTATCACTAACTAGTGTAATATGCAAGATGTGTGAAAGAATAATAAAGAAACAATGGATCGAGTTCCTTGAAGACAACAAATTGATATCAAATAGCCAATTTGGTTTTAGAAAAAGACAGTCTTGTGTAACTAATTTATTGAGTTTCTATTCTAAAATAGTTGATAGAGTACAAGAGAGAGGGATGAATTGACTATTTATTTGGATTTAAAAAAGGCGTTTGATAAAGTGCCACATGCAAGATTACTATGGAAGTTAGAGGAGAAGGGTGGCTTAAAAGGAAGCACATTGAGATAGATAGAAAATTATTTGAGGGGGAGAGAAATAAGGACGATAGTTAAAGATATGAAGTCCAAGTGGAGAGCAGTAGAAAGCGGAGTGCCACAGGGGTCAGTATTGGCACCAATACTTTTCCTCATATATATAAATGACATGCCAGAGGGAGTGAACAGCTACATAAATCTGTTTGCAGGTGATACGAAACTGTGCAGAGTTATAAAGCAAAAAGAGGATTGTGAAATTCTGCAAGAAGACCTAAATAAGATCTGGGAATGGAGTAAAAAGTGGGAAATGGAATTCAATGTGAACAAAAGCCATGTCACGGAAATGGGAAAGAGTGAAAGACGACCCGTGGGAATCTATAAGATGGGAGATGGAGTAGAACTGGAGAAAGTAAAAAAGGAAAAGGACGTAGGAGTGACGATGGAAGAAAACAATCAACCGGTAAGCTATATTGATAGAATTTTTAGAGAAACATATAATTTGCTGAGGAATATTGGAGTAGCATTTCACTACATGGACAAAGAAATGATGAAGAAATTGATAAGTACTATAATAAGACCCAGATTGGAATATGCAGGAGTAGTGTGGACCCTTCATTAAAAGAAACACATAAGGAAATTGGAGAGGCTACAAGAATGGTTCCAGAATTTGAAGGGATGACATATGAGAAGAGACTAAAGGCTATGGATCTACCAACCCTGGAACAGAGAAGGGAGAGAGGAGATCTGATACAAGTTTATAAATTGATCAACGGAATGGACCAAGTGGATAATGAGAAACTGATCCTGAGAGAAGAATATGACACTCGAAGCACAAGATCGCAGAGTAAAAAGCTGAGAAAAGGAAAATGTCTGAGAGATGTTAAAAAAATATAGTTTGCCGCAAAGATGTATTGTGACGTGGAACAGTTTAAATGAAGAAGTAGTGTCTGCAACGAGTGTGCATACTTTTAAAGTAAGATTGGATAAGTGTAGATATGGAGACGGGGCCACACGAGCATAAAGCCCAGGCCCTGTAAAACTACAACTAGGTAAATACACAAACAAGAAAAAAAAATTGTGCAAGATTTGTAATTTATTTTAGGGGATTTAGAATTTTGGGATTACATTTGTCTCTCCAAAACCTTCAAACCCAAAATGACCAGATGGTGTAGTTTATTTTCTGATCATACTTGTATGCCCTTTAGGGGTTTTTGTTGCAGCAAATGATAATATGAAAATTACAATTTTCATCAGAATTATGATGTAGAAGTTAAGTGTTTGAAATTTTGGTGGTACTATAAACTTAAAAATTAATAATAAGGACAGGATAAATTGATTATGGAATCTAGAAGAGTTTAGATTAATTTTACTGATATGATTTCATCTATCCAAAAGGTACCAAGATGCAGTGGCAGCAGGGCCTGGTGGGCTAACAGAGGAAAAAGAACCAGCTGAGTACCACATAATGTATGGTCACTATGGACCCCTAACACCCACAACCCCACCAACCACCACCACAACCACCCTAAAATTGGCCCATAGTGGGCCCAAGGAGGGGGCCCTAACTAGTGTCACCCTAGCTGGAAGCAATGCACTAGTACCTACCACAGCATTGGTTGACACTCCAGCCCTCTCCAGTTCTTTGTCATGTGGTTCAGGAGAGGATGAGACAAATGAGCTAGTGGGGGAGACTTTGGCTGTTGCCACCGAGAGACTGAAAGTGGCAGGAGGCAGACATGTCTCTCCTGTGGATGTTGGAGGCATCGATACAGCAGCATTGGTTACTTCTATGGTGGCTCCAGGGGAATGCCAGGGAGGAGGCAGGAAGGTGATAGTGAAGCTGTTCAATAGCAACACCTTTAGTTTGGATATCATAGCAGGTGGACAAGAAGAGGAGGAAGAGAGGATAGGACATCATATGCTAGCCAGAAATGGCACTCTGGTTCATACCAAACTGTCAGAAGGAACCCTCATTTCTACACAGGAACAAGTAGAGGGGGAAAATAATGATGAAGATCTTGCCTCAACTGCAGCACATGCTCCCCATCAGGGCAGTGGAGAAGAAGAGGAGGGCACCTTGCCATGCCAAGTGATGTGGACATGTGCTTATTGTAGTCTTATTTTGGGCACCTCAGAAGCAATGGCATCTCACCAACAGGTCTGTGCCAAAGCCCTGGAGGATTTGCCACCCCTGGAGACCACCACATCCCAGACCACTGTTGATGCCCTTATGTCTCCTTTACAACCCCAAGAGGAGGCCACCTACCATCTCAAGATTGAGGGTACTGGTGATGGTCCTCAAACTTCCACTAGAGAAGAGGGAGCCACAACAGGAAGTGCTGAGCTGGTGGCTGTGTGGATGTGTGCAGTGTGCAAGGAAGAATTCCCACACCCCAGAGCTCTTGGCCACCATCTTCCCTCACACACTATCCACCAGCTGGCAACTGCATTGCTTCAGTTAGCAACACCCTGCCAGAAGGTTATGGCTACAGTGGCAGCAGCTGATAATCATACTACCGCTTCTGCTGCTGAAACTGATCCACTCTCCATTGATGAGAATTCAGATTGGGCAAATGACCAGTCTACAACCAAACTAGAAGAGGAAAATGTTGATAATCCTGGAGATACTCCTCCTCAGACACCTCCCCAGGACAAACCACTAGCAAGGAGAGCACAGAGGAAGCATGGAGCAAGACTCCAAGAAAGGGCAGAGAGAAAGAGAAAATATTTACGGAAGAAGAAAGGAGAGGAGGAAGAGGTGGCAGGGAAGGAAACTGAAATAAAAGGACAATGTAAGGAGTATCAGTTGGCCACTGCCACTACCACAATTGTCAGCACCACCATCACTAACACCCAGCCTGCCCCAAGTGGTTCTGTAGGCACAGGGAGGGGCAGTAGGGATCCGCACCATTGTGAGGTTTGCAATAAGAAGCTCTCTTCCCGTGGCAATCTTGCCAAGCACCTCATTCGTCACCGTGCTAAGAAACCCTTTGAGTGCAACATTTGCCATGCTACTTTCAATGCCAACAGAGATTGTAAGAATCACTATCTCCAACATCACACCACAGAGCGCCCCAATCGCTGCCAAATCTGTGGCAAGAGCTATGTGGATAAAAGCTACCTTCTTGCCCACATGGTCTTCCATCGAGATCAAAAGGCATATTCATGTGAACTTTGTGGCAAGAAGTTCAACACTTCACGCTGTGTCACTAGACACAAGAAGCGACACCAGGAAGAGAAACGTTTTGTTTGTGACATTTGTTTCAGACCTTTTGCTGTAAAGGCTGATCTCACCTCACATAAACGAAAAGTACACAGCAAACTTGGAACAGTCAGGTCACAGTCACTGCAACAGCAGCAGCATCAACAGCATTCCCTCTTATCTACACAGCAGGGACAACTACCCCACTCCACACAGGCACCACCACCACAGCCACCACCACCACCACCACCACTACCACCCAGACAAGACCAAGAGGCACAGGTTGGAAAATCCAAGGACCTGACTGAATTTCTTCTACCAGGAGAGGTTACCTCATCCCATATGTTATCTGAGCAGCTTCTTCCACCAGACCTCTCTGGGGAAGCTGGACTGCAGGACAGTGTTACTCAAAAAAGAGGTGGAATTTTCATCAGTGGTGATCCTCTTGCTGTCTCCTCTCTCATTGGTGGGGGTGAAGGGGAAGGTGAGGGAGATGGGGAGTGCTCATATGGAGTAACACTCACAGCACCAACAAGAGATGGGGGAGCTAGTGGAGGAGCTGTACCAGTAGGAGGAGTCCAACCAGCCTACATCATGATCAACAGCAGCAGCAGTTCAACAGAAAAGGGTGTTGCAACAACTACCTCAGGCCTGAGTATTATGTATACCAATGCTGCCACCCTCACTCAGCAGGTATGTGTATGCATATTTGTGACATACGGGAGAAGAGCTGAGTTCATACTGTTCCGTGTATAAATAGTTTTTATCCAACTTTTCCTTAAAGTCATGAATATTTCTAGCACACAGTACCTCCTTCCACTGCATTTCATGCCTCAATGCTTCCATGAGGGAAGGTAAACTTCTTTATATCCCTTTTGTAGATAGTAGTTTTTAGTTTTCTTTCATGTCCTCTGGTATGTCTCATATTACAAATACAATTAACCTCTTCACTCTGGTCAAAAGAAAACGGCTCCCAACACCATATCCGGGCTGGGATGTGGTGGGGAGATACCTGATTTAGGCATCTCTCTCTCTCTCTCTCTCTCTCTCTCTCTCTCTCTCTCTCTCTCTCTCTCTCTCTCTCTCTCTCTCTCCAGAAGTAATAATAATAGTAAGTGTTTTTTTGTACTAGCTACATACATTAAGAAATAAGCCCATGCAAATTTTAGAGAAGAAAATTACAGTTTGCTTGCTCTTGATAATTTTCTGAAGATGACAAATGACAGAAAATTTTTATGGAATCAATTGATTCCATAAAAAAATAAATTAATAAAGTAGAATTTTGTTATTACACATACTACTACCCATAATTATTAATTATTTCTCACAGCAAACTTATAATACTATGTCTAACAGCTCAAGAAATAGAAACAAAAGGCTAAATTACAGGCAGGTTCAGACATGTTGACTGAAATTGCAAGTCAGTAGAGTTTCTGACTGAATATCGGTGACTAGCGACTGGAGAAACCCATTTCAAAACAATACCGATATGTTGGTGCTGTTCGGTCAATTTCTGAGTTTGTTTACGTTGTGATGTTACGGAGAAAGGTTTGAAAGTGTGGTGTCCAGATGTAGAAGATGTTGGAGTTGGGAAAGGAAAAAAACCACATCTGGGACCCTAGAAATGAATTACACGGCAAAAAAAGCTTGTGTAAATCAACGTTCGATAAGATAGCTGCCGCTCTCCAAGAACTGTTTTCCTCTATGCAGGGTGTTGTTGGAAATAAGGATTGAATACTTGTGATGATTTCATTTGGTCGTCACCAGAGGAAGACATCTTGTTGGGTAGCTGTTTGTTTACATTCACTCCCCGCCAACCAACCAATACTTCCCAGTTGCTATGTGTGAACATGTTCTGATTAGAAGGACTCTGTTGATACTTCTAGTGACTTGTAGTTTCAGTTGCATATTGACACGTGAACCCGCCTTAAGGCTTTGTTATTATTGATGTGCTACCGACGGTTTTTGTGGATTCCACCCTTGGGTTGGGTTCCAATCACAATTTTTGTAAAGTAGACTGTTTGAACGATAACATACATTTCTATGTTTCTAAAATCAATTAGTTAACAAAAAAATAACAATAGTAGACATTTAGGCAAATTTTATGCGAAAGTAATAACAAAAACATGTACAGGCAACCCCCGTTTAACGAAGGTTCACACAACGAAATTTCACTATAACGAAGGTTTCATTTTACTACCATCTGCTCGTTTAACGAACACCAAACTCGCTTTAACAAAGTTTTATCCAGGTAATTTTTTTTCCAAATTTGAAAGCCCCACTGTATCATGCAAGCTGACAGGCTTTTAAATACATCAGGAGCTGCTGGTACTAAGGCATGCCTCAGGAGAAATCCTGAGACACCTGTAGAATAAAGATCAAGATCAAGCCTCTCGTGGACAACATAGGCTCTGCCGATACAAAGGCCTGACTCAGAAGAAATTCTGTGTCACCTGTAGCATCAAGATCAAGATCAAGATCACACGCACCACACTGCCCAGTCAAAACATAACAGCGTCACCAGCAGCTCATCTTCCTTAGTTCAACTTACCACCAAAACACCCTGCTATGTGGCCTAACGTTCCTAAGAAGACCATGAAGTGTCATACTCTCGAAGTGAAGCTGGGTATTATTCATAGACAAGAGAAAGGCCAGAAAACTAATAACATTGCTTCCCACCATGGCTTGACTCCATCTACTGTCTACTATTTTCAAGTCAAGAGACTCTATTAAGAAGGCTAGTGAGACCTCATCTTCCTTGCAAGCTAAAAGAACCACCAGAACTCGTGACTCTACAATGGATAAAATGGAAAGCCTTGTGGAAATATGGTACATAAGTTTTGTATGCAGTACAATGATGCGCACTTTGTTTACATTCCACAGGTTGCCGGTTAGTGTATTTCCCGTTTCACTCTCCCTCCCTTCATAAAGTTAAGATCATCAACATTATAAAGTTACGTACATACATACATTAGTGTGCATTATAATGACTTAAACTAAACTACCTAAATGTTTAACTTCATCATTTTTACTTTCATTAAACCTTTTACTGTACTATGATGCACTATCACTTTGCTTACTCTCAATGGAAGTTCAAATCAGGGGTTAAACTTGTTATAATCGGTTCGCTTAACGAAGTTTCGCTTAACGAAGTGTTTTTTAGGAACGTAACCCCTTCGTTAAACGGGGGTTGCCTGTACAGGTAACTCGATTTACGCGATAGATGCATTCCAAGAGGCATCACTTATATCAAAATTTGCATAAAACAAACTTGCAATTCTCATAAGAAACAATAGATAAAAGGGGGGGATGCAGGATATGGTCCAAAAAAATTCATACAAAATACTCTTTATTTGGCTAAATTTATTTGGCTAAATTAACATTCTAAATGCTAGAAGTGTATTTAAAGTAAAGGGAAAAGCAAGAAATAATAAGAGAAAGCAAAATATGATAAGAGAAAACAACAAAACAAAGAATATGCGTCACTGTCTTCACCACCCACACCACAGTCAGTCACCATCTTCCTCTGAGCTTTTCCACTTTATCAAAAATAAGCTCACAGTGTAAAAGTAAACACTATTAAAAAAAATAAACGTAGGACGCCAATGCCTTTACAAGCACTCGCCGTCACTGTCCACTCTCTGGAGCTTAGTCTGAAATTGCGTCTGGCGCTCAGTTTGAAAATGCGGTTGGGTCAAATCATCTATAAGCAAACCAATTGCGCAAATTTAATTAATTATAATATTTTTTCGGTCGCATATTAATAAAAATTTGTAAATTAAAAACGCATAAATCAAGAATTACCTGTATCTTGGTTCACCTTCATGGTAAAGGTAAATCCTGCCTGATCATTGCCTTCTCAAGCTGTGCAAAGGCAGCTTTAAGAATACTGATTTCTCCCAGATGGTATCCTTCAGCTGATGAAGGTAGAAGTTATTGTTTAAGAATCTGGCCAAGAGTGTCCCAGAAGCAGCATGGGTGTGTATGATGTCATCAAGTCATTAAATAAAATAATATATGTTATTTAATCATGTCTCCTTGAATAGCAAGTCGCATTATATCATAATCATGTAATTGAAATGTCGTGATCCGATCTGTTGCATAATGCTGCACAGTGTTGAATACTTCTCTGGCTCTGGTTATAGACACTCCAATTAAGTTTTCTTTCTTTACATAGTAATTGTTTTTAATACATACACATCCAGTATGTCTTCTGACAATCAACACTCTTCAAATATATACCACATGTGGAAATGACTCCAATCTTCATACATAAATAAATGCATAAATTTAGTAACAAAAGAATTTCATTCTCTTCACTGGACAATGTATCATGTATATTTTTGCGTTACGATGATGATCTCAATTAGCTGAAATATAACACTTGGTGAAATATATAGGCATTACAGCAATGTACTCATTAACTCACATACTGCACTCATAAGTGATATATCTATGTTGCAGCAACTTCCTCCTAAATTCACACATATCTGCATCATGGCAATCTACATTGACACTAGAAATAATTTATACGGACACGACAACTACTCAATACAGTGATGTTCTCATAACACTCACAAAAGCACCAGAAAGATATCATACAGCCACAACAACTATTCTTTTCATAACTATTACTAAACTAATGTCAAAATAATAAATGTAAACATCCTATCAATAAATGTAAACATATATCCTATCATTCATTATTCCTCCATCACTCTAATAATAATTCTGAATTACTTGCTTTCAAGACTTTTTTTCTTTTATGTAAGAGGGAAGACTGGCCAAGGGCAACAAAAAAATTGTGATAAAAAAAGCCCAGGGGGGTGCCAGTTCTCAAACAGGTTAAACAGATAATAATTATAAGGGGGACTCTAATGATGGTGAAGGAGTCTTTTGAAGAATGTATGTAGTTAAATGCATGTAGTTTTGTGTGAAGACAGAGTTGTCTTTACAGGGCAGGGTGTGACTGCCCCCTTGTGTTGTGAGACACAAAGGGAAATGTTCAGTGAGGTCACAGTTGGGTTTAATGGCAAGTTCACAGCACCCCTTGAAAAAGTGCTATTAGACCTCACTGGGAGTAATTATCGTTTCAGCCATTGTTTACTGCCGCCTCCTGACTGCATTACAATTTTTAAACTCCTCTTACTGTGACATGATTCAGTCCATATCTCCCCCGCAGCCTTTCCCTAGCCCGCGGCCCCTTGGAATCTCAAGTCTCTCTCTTTCTATAATCTCTGCTGTTCTACAACTGATTTCTCTCTTGGTATCCTTACTAATATACTCCAGGATCCCACACGTACATAACCCGCCCATAGGCATGTCAATACGAGTATGTATGATTTTACCACTCAGAATAAAACGGGGCAGAGATGAGGCTACGAGGCGAGAGTGAGAGGCAGGTCAGGTACCCATAAGCTACCTCATCTTTCCCCTCCTTCGTCCACAGTGCCCAACAGGCCAACGTCTTATATCTCCTGTCACCTGCCCCACTATGCAGTCAATGTTTATAACCTTCCTACATGAGGTACATTTCCTTGGTCTCTTTAACAACAACGGTGCTGGTTTATCAGTTTTCTCTATTTCCATTTTTTCTTCCTTGTTTTCTTCTTATTTTCTTTTCTTGTTCCATCGTATGCAGTTTTACCATACTGCATAAACTTGCATTAATCGAGAGTTGACTGTACTTTTGACACTCTTTGATATTTAAATATTACTTATTTCTCTTCAGGTTGGAGACTTGGATGAGATTCAGCACTTGTCTACTCCAGTTGGGTCAAGTTTAGTTGGAGGGGAGGGCCAGCTGGACCTTGCTGGCCATCTAGAGAGTCAACACCACTCACAGGATCACAGCACTACTTCACTCCCACCAGGTGAGATTATGAATGTTAGGCAAGACAATGCTATTTTCCTGTATTGCCAATTTCTCTCTTTAAGTAAGCAGGAATTAGATAATATGAGAATTAAGATCAACATGCAACATCTAACAATTTTATGTTGGTCAGTGATTTTGTTATGATAAATAACCCTCCAAATACAGTACAGCAAGTGGTTTTGTAATTACATGTAAAATGTCTAAAATTTAAAGATAATTTGAAGAAAACTGAGGTAGTTGCTAACAATTACATTTCAGACGAGATTTTAAAGATAAAATTCTTGTATTTTTAATGTTTGTTCAGCATAGAAATGTCATATCCTAGAAAAGAAATCAAGTAGTGATGTACTGATATCAATACCAAAAAATTGTGCCAATACCAATACTACTACTGATACTGATAACAGTACACTGGAAACCAGTCTATAAGATTTTTTTTTTTTTTTTTTTTTTTTTTTTTTTATCTGGTTAAAACAACAATAGCAGTTTTACTGAGCTTGGGTTAGGTTAGGTTATACAAGGTTAGTTTAGATTTGGCACGAATAGATCAAGTACTTCAGGTAATTTATATTTATTAGTGGGAGCTGCATCCAAGTTAAGGGGACCTTCCGGTGGCCATGGTATCGAAAAATCTGAAAAATATCGAAAATCCCCAAAACACCACCAAAGCATCCCCAAACATATGGCAACATAGTGATGGAGTATTATGGGGAAATACGCTAAAATACGTGGGGTATTTAAACTTTAAAGGACCCCTGCCACGCCCACCGCAGCCCGGGGCATCCCCCCTCCCCACTCTCTGTACCATAAATTATGATAATAAGCACGGAAAAAGCCATGGAAAGTGGTTTCTTTGGTAAGGAAAGGTGGGCACTGGCAACTTAGTACTATGCCGTACACAGGAACACACCCTCTCCCCTTCCATCTCAGTGTCCATGTGACTGCAATGGGAGGAGGATTTATTGAGTATCTCGCCCGTTATTTCACACCTTGCAAGCCACAATCCAGCTTTTTTACCTGCCTTTTTTGCCTTACAATGTCTAAACAAACAGTGCAAGTGGAAATTACAAGTTGTACCAACCATGCATGGATGGGAGACACCCTCCCTCGCCTTCGAGTGACTAATAACTACAATCATTGTAGGGGCAGCCAGGTGCCATGAGTCTTACAGAATATTCTAAACATGCCTAAAAAGCATATATGATGCACATGGTGGTGTATGAGCACAAAATATCCAAGTCAAATAAATGTACAGGGTCATAGAGGACCAAAATGACATTTCTGGGGTTTTTTGCCTTCTTCTCAGTTTCCCCTTTTTATCATTCAAATCGTATCTTCTCCCACATTTCTCAACGGATTGTAAATTTTGAGATATCATTTTGAAGCTAAATGAAGCTGCTTCATTTTCACCTCATAGAATTTGGATTTTTTTTTTTTTTTTTAAGTACCGCAATATAATTTTATATATAAAAAAAAAATTCAAATATTCATAATGGCCATCAAAATAAAAAAATCAAAATTCTATGAGGTGAAAAGTTTTGGTATACGACATACTTCATATCCGTACTGGCAAAATTGAAATATGTCCTCTGGTGACAAAGTTTATAGGAAATTTTTTTTTTTCAAAAAATAGATTTTTTTTGTTTTATGCAATTATTTATGGATTGATTCGCTTGTAACTACTAAACTAACATCGTGTAATAAACATCTATCAGCAAAAAAAAAATTACTCACGTACCTCTTTATTTTTTATCTTTCAAAAACCTCACCGGACAGTCACCTGAATATAATTAAAATAATGAGACATTTGCACGCCCCTAGCTTCTTAGGGTAAAAGAAGAACATCTTTTGTAAAAAAGGGTTGGAACTAGGAATAGTAGTTATGAATCCAAACATGGAAGGAAAATTCTGATCATGACATTAGGTTAGGCAATATTCAGTAGGTTGTTAGATTAGATTAGTTAGGTTAGGTTAGACTATATAATTATATTCAGTTAAGTTATAGGTTAGTTGTGATGTTAGATTAGATTAGGTTATATTCAGTTAGTTTACATAAATTAACAATGTTATAACAGATTAAGGCCGGGAGCACACGAGCCACTTTGTGGTCGCCACGGCGTGGCGCTTCGGCGTGGTGTGTTGGGAGCACACGAGCCACTCTATGGTCGCCACGGCGTGGCGCTTCGCTGTGGCGCGTTTTCTGCGCCACGCCCTGTCCCCTTCGAGACCACAGCATACGTCCCATATTGCTGGTCTATCTTCAATTTCTATTATAAAGCAATCAACGTCGAGTGTATTCATGGTAGCAGATAAAAAAAAAAAAGTGTCACTCGGTCCTCAAGCAAGTGCAGACTGACTGACAGTGGCAGCATGTGGCTTTGTGGCGTGGCTCGTGTGCGCGGGTCTTTGTGGTCAAAACGTGCCACGCCATGGCAGGGATCAGCAACAGCCCGCTACATCCGCTGACCACAGACGCTCGTGTGCGTGGGAAAGCCACAAAACAATGGAAACCTATAGGAAACCACATCCCCGCTACGCCGTGGTGCTTCGCCGTGGCACTGCAGAGTGGCTTGTGTGCTCCCGACCTAAAGGTTGTGAAATATGATATTTAACACAAACATTTACCCTGCACTGATAAGGAAATATCCAATCTTTATTAATTTATTTGTATCATATTCTCTGATCCTGAAAAATAATGTTTGAACAATGTGTGGGGAAATTATAAGTCATTCTGAATGTTAAGGATTCCAATATTTTGCCCACAGGCAATACATGACGTCACATAAATACCATTAAATGTTCCTATAATCTTCACCTGCTCATTGAGTAGCTTGCCATCCAGTGCCCTTATGAATTTTGTGTGGATATTGCTTTCTGACAACCTGAATTGCCACATTTGCATTTCAGCAACATTTCTGGTTCAGTGTTACCACCTGAGCGAAAGACACTAACAGTGCATGGAGCATCTGGCTGGAGGAAGCTCACACACACACACACACACACACACACACACACACACACACACACACACACACACACACACACACACACACACGGCCCGGTAGCTCAGTGGTTAGAGCGCTGGCTTCACAAGCCAGAGGACCGGGGTTCGATTCCCCGGCCGGGTGGAGATATTTGGGTGTGTCTCCTTTCACGTGTAGCCCCTGTTCACCTAGCAGTGAGTAGGTACGGGATGTAAATCGAGGAGTTGTGACCTTGTTGTCCCGGTGTGTGGTGTGTGCCTGGTCTCAGGCCTATCCGAAGATCGGAAACAATGAGCTCTGAGCTCGTTCCGTAGGGTAACGTCTGGCTGTCTCGTCAGAGACTGCAGCAGATCAAACAGTGAAACAGTGAAACACACACACACACACACACACACACACACACACACACACACACACACACACACACACACACACACACACAGGAAGGGACGATGTCTGAGAGATGTTAAAAAATTTAGTTTCCCGCAAAGATGTGTTGAGACTTGGAACAGTTTGAGTGAGGAAGTGGTATCAGCAAAGAGTGTACATAGTTTTAAAGAAAAATTGGATAAGTGTAGATATGGAGACGGGACCACACGAGCATAAACCCCAGGCCCTGTAAAACTACAACTAGGTAAATACAACTAGGTAAATACACACACACACACACACAAGGTAAAAAACGGGGAAGAAGTATATGAGGATGCTGGAGATATAGCTGAAATTTTGAACGACAATTTTTCCAAAGTGTTTACAAAGGAGGAGCATTTTATGGGAGGAAGGCCTACGGAAATAAAGCAAATGCAGGACATCATGGTTACTAAGGAAGACGTAAGGAAAATTATAAGTAATCTGGATATTAATAAATCAATGGGGCCTGATGGCATATCTGGGAGGTTGCTAAAAGAATGTAAGGATCAATTGTTGAACCCCATATTTGATATTGTGGATACCTCCATATGAACAGGATTAGTCCCGAAAGAGTGGAAAAGAGCTGACATTGTGCCTATATATAAGAATGGTAGTAGAATGGAACCGCTAAATTATAGACCAGTATTGTTGACTAGTATATTGTGCAAGGTATGTGAAGAAGTAATTAAAGCTAAGTGGAGTGAGTATCTAGAAAGTGAAAACATTCTGAGTGAAAGGCAGTTTGGTTTCAGAAAAGGAAGATCGTGTGTATCCAATTTATTATGTTTTTATTCAAGAGTGACTGACATACTGCAACATAGAGAGGGATGGGTGGATGCTATCTACCTGGACTTGAGAAAGGCCTTTGATAAAATACCACACAATAGACTGATGTGGAAACTAAAGATGACTGGAGGAGTAAATGATAAACTAGCAAAATGGATGGAAAATTACTTAATGGGAAGAGAAATGAGAACAGTGGTGAGAGGAAAGAAGTCCGAGTGGAAGAAGGTAACCAGTGGAGTTCCACAAGGGTCAGTGCTGGGTCCCATCATGTTTTTGATTTATGTTAATGATATGCCAGTAGGAATTGACAGTTATATGAACATGTTTATGACGATACTAAAATTATGAGGAGAGTGAAGAATGTGGAAAATTGTAACAAGTTACAGGAAGATCTTGATAAAATATATGAGTGGAGTAAAGAGTGGCAGATGGAATTTAATATAGACAAGACCCATGTTATGAAAATGGGAAGAAGTAGATACAGACCAAACTGGGATTACAGATTGGGTGATGAGAAAATTAAAGAGACCAATGAGGAGAAAGACTTAGGAGTAACCTTGCAAAACACTTTGTCACCGGAGAAACACATTAACAAGATTTTTGGGAAAACATACATGCTTCAAAATATTGGCCTTGCATTCCACTACCTAGATGAAGGAATGATGAAGAAGATATTATGTACCTTAATAAGACCCCAGCTAGAATATGCAGCATGTGTCTGGTCACCGCATATGAAGAAAAATGTGAAGAAGGTAGAAAGGGTACAAAGGCTGGCAACAAGGATGGTACCAGGACTCAGGGAGTTAGACTATGAGGAAAGACTGAGGAAGCTGGGGCTGACCACATTAGAAGAGAGAAGAACAAGAGGAGACATGATAACTATGTATAAATTGGTGAACAGGATTGACATACTGGATAGAGAGTTGATAAAGGTGACCACAAGTAATTATCTCCGAGGACATGGAAAAAAGCTAATAAAGGACATCTGTCTAAATGACGTGAGAAAATACAGTTCCCGCATCGTAGCATTGATAAGTGGAATAAACTGAGCAGTCATGTCGTTGACGCGGTGTGTGTCAGTCAGAGGAAAGAGAGATATGACAGAAATGGACAAGGAGACAGGACACAGAGAGCTTAGCTCGGGCCCTGTAATACACAAATAGGTAAATACACACACACACACACACACACACTCACACACACACACACATGAGGAGGGTAAAGAATGTGGAAGATTGTAACAAGTTACAGGAAGATCTTGATAAAATATATGAGTGGAGTAAAGAGTGGCAGATGGAATTTATTATAGACAAGACCCATGTTATGAAAATGGGAAGAAGTAGATACAGACCAAACAGGGATTACAGGCTGGGTGATGAGAAAATTAAAGAGACCTATGAGGAGAAAGACTTAGGAGTAACCGTGCAAAACACTTTATCACCAGAGAAACACATTAACAAGATTTTTGGGAAAACATACATGCTTCAAAATATTGGCCTTGCATTCCACTACCTAGATGAAGGAATGATGAAGAAGATATTATGTACCTTAATAAGACTCCAGCTAGAATATGCAGCATGTGTCTGGTCACCGCATATGAAGAAAAATGTGAAGAAGGTAGAAAGGGTACAAAGGCTGGCAACAAGGATGGTACCAGGACTCAGGGAGTTAGACTATGAGGAAAGACTGAGGAAGCTGTGGCTGACCACATTAGAAGAGAGAAGAACAAGAGGAGACATGATAACTATGTATAAATTGGTGAACAAGATTGACATACTGGATAGAGAGTTGATAAAGGTGACCACAAGTAATCATCTCCGAGGACATGGAAAAAAGCTAATAAAGGACATCTGTCTAAATGACATGAGAAAATACAGTTTCCCGCACCGTAGCATTGATAAGTGGAATAAACTGAGCAGTCATGTTGTTGACACGGTGTGTGTCAATCAGATGAAAGAGAGATATGACAGGAATGGACAAGGAGACAGAACACAGAGAGCTTAGCTCGTGCCCTGTAATACACAAATAGGTAAATACACACACACACACACACACACACACACACACACACTGAGGGAACTGGGGCTGACCACATTAGAAGAGAGAAGAACAAGGGGAGACATGATAACTATGTATAAATTGGTGAACAAGATTGACATATTGGACAGAGGGTTGATAAAGGTGACCACAAGTAATCATCTCCCAGGACATGGAAAAAAACTAATAAAAGACATCTGTCTAAATGACGTGAGAAAGTACAGTTTCCCGCATCGTAGTATTGATAAGTGGAATAAACTGAGCAGTGATGTCGTTGATGCAGTGTGTGTCAATCAGATGAAAGAGAGATATGACAGGAGTGGCCAAGGAGACAGGACACAGAGAGCTTAGCTCAGGCCCTGTAATACACAAATAGGTAAATACACACACACACACACACACACACACACACACAGAGGAGAAGAGACAGAGTGGGTAAAGGAGGAGGAGGAGTCATGATTATGTTAAGGAAAGAGATAGTGATACATGAAATGGAATGTGGAGAAGGAAAAGCAGAAGTATTGTATATTAAGATGCATATTAATAAAAAAGAGATAACAATCATTGTAACATATGTGCCGCCAAAAACAAATTCATGGACCAATCAAGAATATAAAGACATGATAGATGACACAATAAGGAGTCTAACGAGAATCGTTAAAGGAAGGAGAAAAGTGATATTAGTAGGAGATTTCAACTGTAAAGAAGTGGACTGGGAAAATTATGAATGTGGTATGGGGGAAGAAGCCTGGGGAGAAAGATTCTTGAACCTAATGATAGACAATATGATGGACAAGAGAGTAAAGGAATGCACATGATTCAGAGGAAACGACGAGCTGGCGAGATTGGACCTAGTTTTTACAAGGGGTATACAAATGAATGACGATATAAGATATAAGTGCCCATTGGGAAAGAGTGACCATGCAATATTAGAAATAGATATAGAAGAGGGGAAAGGAAGATAGAGACGATTCATACAAAGGAGACCGATTAAATTACAGAAAAGCTGATATTGAGAATCTCAAGAACTATTTTAAAAATGTAGACTGGGAGGATATGGAAAACTCAGAGACAATGCAAGACAAATATAACTTATTTTTTGGAAATATACAAAACAGGAGTCAGGGAATATGTCCCAAAATATAGACCAAAAGAAGAAGGAAAGAAAGATTGGTTTAATGCAAGGTGTGCTAGGGCAAAGGAGAAAAGAGATGGAGCATGGAAAGGGTGGAAGAGAAATAGGAATCCAACAAATAAGGAAAACTTCAAAGCAGCGAGAAATGAATATGTTAAGGTGAGGAAGGAAGAGGAAAAAAACTTCGAAAAAGATATTATCGAAAAATGTAAGGAGCAACCAAAATTGTTCTCTAGATTCATAAATGGAAAAATTAGTCAAAAAGAAACAATAGAAATGTTAAAAGGACAGAACGGGATGGTGGAAGACCCAAAAAATATGGCAGAACTATTAGATAAAAAGTTCCAGGAAGTCTTTACTAAAGAATACAAATTTGAGAGGCCACAGGGTAATAGAGAGACAATCTATATGAAAGAGATTAAAGTAACCAAGCTTGAAATAAAAGAGTTAATGAAGGAACTGGATGAAGAGAAGGCAATGGGACCGGATGAAGTCTCAGGCAGAATACTGAAAGAATGTAGGGAAGAACTAGCAAGTCCTATATACAACATCATAAAATGCTCAATAGAAAATGGAACAGTGCCAGTAGAATGGAAAAGAGATGAGGTGGTTCCCATATATAAGAGCGGAAGGTAAGAAGAACCTTTAAATTACAGACCGGTATCACTAACTAGTGTAATATGCAAGATGTGTGAAAGAATAATAAAGAAACAATGGATTGAGTTTCTTGAAGACAACAAATTAATATGAAATAGTCAATTTGGTTTTAGAAAAGGACGGTCTTGTGTAACTAATTTATTGAGTTTCTATTCTAGAATAGTTGATAGAGTACAAGAGAGAGAGGGATGGGTTGACTGCATTTATTTGCATTTTAAAAAGGCGTTTGACAGAGTGCCACACGCAAGATTACTGTGGAAGTTAGAGGAGAAGGGTGGCTTAAAAGGAAGCACATTGAGATGGATAGAAAATTATTTGAGGAGGAGAGAAAAAAAGGACGGTAGTTAAAGATATGAAGTCCAAGTGGAGAGCAATAGAAAGCGGAGTGCCACAGGGGTCAGTATTGGCACCAATACTTTTCCTCATTTATATTAACGACATGCCAGAAGGAGTGAACAGCTACATAAATTTGTTTGCGGATGATACGAAACTGTGTAGAGTTATAAAGTAAAAGGAGGATTGTGAAATACTGCAAGAAGACCTAAATAAGATCTGGGAATGGAGTAAGAAGTGGGAAATGGAATTCAATGTGAACAAAAGCCATGTCATGGAAATGGGAAAGAGTGAAAGACGACTTGTGGGAATCTATAAGATGGGAGATGGAGTAGAACTGGAGAAAGTCATAAAGGAAAAGGACTTAGGAGTGACGATGGAAGAAAACAATCAACCAGTAAGCCATATTGATAGAATTTTTAGAGAAAAATATAATTTTTCTAAGGAATATTGGAGTAGCATTTCACTACATGGACAAAGAAATGATGAAGAAATTGATAAGTACTATAATAAGACCCAGATTGGAATATGCAGGAGTAATGTGGACCCCTCATAAAAAGAAACACATAAGGAAATTGGAGAGGCTACAAAAAATGGCTACAAGAATGGTCCCAGAACTTGAAGACTAAAGGCTATGGATCTACCAACCTTGGAACAAAGAAGGGAGAGAGGAGACCTGATACAAGTTTATAAATTGATCAACGGAATGGACCAAGTGGATAATGAGAAACTGATCCTGAGAGAAGAATATGACATCCGAAGCACAAGATCGCATAGTAAAAAGCTGAGAAAGGGAAGATATCTGAGAGATATTGAAAAATATAGTTTCCCGCAGAGATGTATTGAGACGTGGAACAGTTTAGATGAAGAAGTAGTGTCTGCAACGAGTGTGCACACTTTTAAAGTAAGATTAGATAAGTGTAGATATGGAGACGGGGCCACACGAGCATAAAGCCCAGGCCCTGTAAAACTACAACTAGGTAAATACACACACACACACACACACACACACACACACACACACACACACACACACACACACACACACACACACACACACACACACACACATATGTGCCACCAAAAACAAATTCATGGACCAATCAAGAATAAAAAGACATGATAGATGACACAATAAGGAGTCTAACGAGAATCATTAAAGAAAGGAGAAAAGTGATATTAGTAGGAGATTTCAACTGTAAAGAAGTTGACTAGGAAAATTATGAAAGTGGTATGGGGGAAGAAGCCTGAGGAGAAAGATTCCTGAACCTAATGCTAGACAATATGATGGACCAGAGAGTAAAGGAATGCAAAAGATTCAGAGGAAACGACAATCCGGCAAGATTGGACCTAGTTTTTACAAGGGGGTATACAAATGAATGATGATGTAAGATATAAGTGCCCATTGGGAAAGAGTGACCTTGTAATATTAGAAATGGTTATAGAAGAGGGAAAGGAAGATAGAGACGATTCATACAAAGGAGACCGATTAAATTACAGAAAGGCTGATATTGAGAATCTCAAGAACTATTTTAAAAACGTAAACTGGGAGGAGATGGAAAACTCAGAGATGATGCAAGAGAAGTATAACTTATTTTTGGAAATATACAAAACAGGAGTCAGGGAATACAGGCAACCCCCGCTGAACGAAGGGGTAACGTTCCTAAAAAAACATTTCGTTAAGTGAAACTTCGTTAAGCAAACTGATTATAACAAGCTTAACCCCCTGATTTGAACTTCCATTGAGAGTAAGCAAACCCAGAGTGCATCATAGTACAGTAAAAGGTTTAATGAAAGTAAAAATTATGAAGTTAAACATTTAGGTAGTTTAATTTAAGTCATTATAATGTACACTAATGTATGTATGTACGTAACTTTATAATGTTGATGATCTTAACTTTATGAAGGGAGGGAGAGTGAAACGGGAAAGACACTAACCGGCAACCTGTGGAATGTAAACAAAGGGCGCATCATGGTACTGCATACAAAACTTATGTACCACATTTCCACAAGGTTTTCCATCTTATCCATTGTAGAGTCACGAGTTCAGGTGGTTCTTTTAGCTTTCAAGGAAGATGCTGTCTCACCAGCCTTCTTAATAGAGTCTGCTGACTTGAAAATAGTAGACAGTAGATGGAGTCAAGATGGTGGCAAGCAATGTTATTAGTTTTCTTGCCTCTCTCGTGTCTGTGAATAATACCCAGCTTCACTTCAAAAGTAAGACACTTCCTGGGCATTTTGGTGGTAAGCTGAACTAGGGAAGATGAGCTGCTGTTGACGCTGTTATGTTTTGACTGGGGAGTAAGTGGTGTGTGTGATCTTGATCTTGATCTTGATCTTGATGCTACAGGTGACACAGAATTTCTTCTGAGTCAGGCCTTTGTATCGGCAGCGCCTGTTTTGTCCACGAGAGGATTGATCTTGATCTTTCTTCTACAGGTGTCTCAGGATTTCTCCTGAGGCAGGCCTTAGTATCAGCAGCTCTTGGTGTATTCAAAAGCCTGTCAGCTTGCATGATACGGTGGGGCTTTCAAATTTGGAAAAAATTACCGGGATAAAACTTCGTTAAAGCGAGTTTGGTGTTCGTTAAACGAGCAGATGGTAGTAAAATGAAACCTTCGTCGTTGCGAAATTTCGTTGTGTGAACCTTCATTAAACGGGGGTTGCCTGTATGTCCCGAAATATAGACCTAAAGAAGAAGGAAAGAAAGATTGGTTTAATGCAAGGTGTGCTAGGGCAAAGGAGAAAAGAGATAGAGCATGGAATAGGTGGAGGAGAAATAGAAATACAGTAAATAAGGAAAACTTCAAGGCAGCGAGAAATGAATATATTAACCCCTTCGCGCCGGATGTTAAAAAAGCTCGCCTGCATGATATACAGGTGGTAGTGCCGCGCACCCGAGCACGGGAAACTCGTGCAAGCTTGTCATACTTGTCGTCTTTGTGTATTATGCTGTTTTTTTTTAGTTACTATATCGCCTTCGAAGAGGAAAGTGAACGCTTCTCTCTTCGGAGAAAAGAGAGAGAGAGAGAGTGACATTTGCTAATATTTTAGACACAAGCGGGAATCATGTAGCTTATCTTTCGAGAGGAAGAGGGGAGGGAGGAAGGAGAGGAAATGAAGGAGGAGAGAGAGAGAGAGAGAGAGAGAGAGAGATTAGAAAATTTGTTGTTTTTGTATTTGTGTGTGTGTGTGTGTGTATTTACCTAATTGTATTTACCTAATTGTAACATACGGGAAAAGAGCTATGCTCGTGTTGTCCCGTCTCCATATCTATTAATGTCCAGCTTTTTCTTAAAATCATGGATATTCCTTGCGTTGACCACTTCCACGTCTAAACTATTCCATGCTTCCACCCTTCTATGAGGGAAGCTATATTTTTTCACATCTCTCCTATAAGTGGCCATTTTTAGTTTTTTCCCATGCCCTCTCGACATTCTTTCATTCCACATACACAGATCTTCCCTATCCATTTTTTCCATGCCAATCATCACTCTGTATATTGCTATCAGGTCTCCCTTTCTTCTGTTTTCCAGGGTCGGAAGTTGCATTCTTTTCAGTCTGTCTTCATAAGTCAAATCTCTTAAGTCAGGCACCATTTTTGTTGCAGCCCTCTGTACTTTCTCTAGTTTCCTTATGTGTTTCTTTAAGTTCGAGCCCACTGTATTGTTGCATATTCAAGCCTCGGTCTTATCATTGCAGTAATTATTTTCTTCATCATTTCTTCATCTAAATATACGAACGCCACTCTTATGTTCCTCAATAAGTTCAATACTTCTCCAATTATTTTGTTTATATGTCTCTCTGGCGATAGGTCATTGGTAATTGTCACCCCAAGGTCTTTTTCTTCATGACTGGTTTTATGTCTTCATTTCCTATCTTGTACATACTCCTGATTCTTCTTTCACTCTTGCCAAACTCTATTTTCTTGCATTTTGTCGTGTTGAACTCCATTTGCCATGTACAGCTCCATTTCCATATTCTGTCCAAGTCTTCCTGGAGTAGTTCGCAATCTTTGTCACATCTCACTTTTCTTAACAATTTTGCATCGTCTGCAAATAGGCTCACATAACTGGACACCCCATCCACCATGTCATTTATGTAGACCGCGAACATTACTGGTGCCAACACTGATCCCTGTGGAACTCCACTCTCCACCAAGCCCCATTCTGATGGTCTGTCCTTAATTATTGTTCTCATTTCTCTTCCTACCAAAAGTCTTCCATCCATTTTAGTAAACTGCCATGCACTCCTCCTACCATTTCAAGTTTCCAGATCAGTCTCCGTGTGGTACCTTATCAAAGGCCTTTTTAAATCCAGATATATTCCATCAGCCCAACCATCTCTTTCCTGTATTACATCTATCACCCTCGAATAGTAACATATCAGGTTTGTCGTGCATGAACGCCCTTTTCTAAAACCAAATTGACACTCACAAAGTATGTCATTTTTCTCCAAGAAGTCTGTCCATCTATTCTTCACCACCCTCTCACACATCTTAGCTACCACACTTGTAAGTGACACTGGTCTATAGTTCAATGGGTCTCTTGTTACCTGATTTATAGATTGGGACAATGTTAGCTCTTTTCCAGTCTTGGGGCACTACACCTTCCCTTAATGAGGCATCAATTACTTCACAAACTTTTTCTGCCAGTTGCTCCCTGCATTCTCTTAAAATCCATCCTGATACCCCATCAGGTCCCACAGCTTTTCTCACTTCTAAACTCCCCATCATATTCTTGATCTCCTCCACAGTTACTTGAAACTCCTTCATAATCCCTTTCTGTTCCATTACCAGTGGTTTGTCAAAAGCAGTCTCCTTTGTGAATACCTTCCGAAAGCATCCATTCATAGCCTCTGCCATTTCCTGGGATCTTCACTGCATACTCCATTTACTTCTAAACTTTCAATACTTTCTCTATTTTTGATGTTGTTGTTCACATGTCTGTAAAAAGCCTTGGTTGGTCTTTACATTTATCAATTATATCCTTTTCTTGTTTCTTTCTTTCTTCTCTTCTAATCAACACATATTCATTTCTTGCTCTTTTGTAACTTTCCCACTGCTTAATCCGTCTTTTCCTTCTCCACCTCTTCCATGCATCCTCTTTTCTTGTTCTAGCCTTTTCACATCTATCGTTAAACCAGTCCTGCTTTCCAACTTCTCTATGTTGTCTTATTGGTACAAATTTTTCTCACCTTCTTTGTATATTTTTATAAATTCCTTCCACTTTTCATTTGCTCCTTAGCACTCTTGAATTTCATCCAATTTGTCTCTTGAAAGAATTTCTTTAGGTTTCCAAAATCTGTCTTGGCATAATTCCATCTTCCCACTTTATATTCTTCATTTCTTCTAGATTTCTCTTCATCTATCACCTTGAACTCCAAAACTGCATGATCACTCTTTGCTAAAGGGCACTCCACCCTCATCTCCTCAATGACCATTGGCTCTGTACTAAAGACCAAGTCCAGTCTTGACGATGCTCCCTCTCCTCCAAACCTAGTATCTTCTTTGACCCACTGAGTTAACACATTTTCCATTGCCAGTGTCAATAGTGTATTTCCCATGTTGTCTCTGATCCTTCCATTGACCAGTCCTCCCAACACACCTCTTTACAATTAAAATCTCCCATCATTATAGTTCGTTCACAGCCACCCAACATTTCTTCCAGACATGTTCCTGTATCACTTATCATTTCTTCATATTCCTGTACTGACCATGCATTTGTCTTAGGTGGTACGTACACCACTATGTAGTGCCTCTTTTTCCTTCATTAGTTTCTGCTCTGATCTTTAGCACTTCTGCCTTTCCCATACCTTCTTTCACTTGATCCACCTTTATATCTTTTTAACCAGCAACATCACTCCTCCTCCCATCTTACCTACTCTATTTCTTTTCCAAACATTATATTTCCTTCTCCAACCATCATCAGGTCTTCTCCTCTCTCAGTTTTGTTTCAGTAAGACCCACAATATCTGGGTTCTTGTCCTCAAGTAATCGTTGAGTTCTAAAATCCCGATATCACTCCATTTATGTTGGAATACATTACATTCCGCTCATACGTAAGTTTCTTTAGTCCTTTCTTGCTGTACTTTTCTGGGTTATGAACCACTTCCTCAGTCTCATATCCAAGATTCTCCAGAAAACTCTTTCTTCTCCTCTTCTGTCCTCTCTTCATTTTTTTTCAAAGCCTCCTTTCTCAACTCATTTAACATTTCTCTTTCCTTTTCACCGAGATCTCTTCTCAACCAAATCTTCCTTGTTGTTTCCTGCTGGGCTAGCCTCCATGACTTCTCCACCAATTCATCTACATCCTTTTGTGACTTAAGTTTGATTCTTATTGGCCTCATACCTTCTCCTGTGAACTTTCCAATTCTATGGAAGTCCTCTATTTCTTGTACTAGGTCTTTTCCTCCTCCTGCACCACATTAATGATATTATTTATCACCTTTTTATGTTTTTCTCTCTCCATTTTACTCGGTGTCTTATCCTCCTCCACACCAAATATCACCACACATCTCTTTTTGTCTACAGTTTCCCTCACCAATGTCTCATTTGACTTAATAACCTTCACCACTTTCTCAGCAATCTTCTCTTCTATGATCTGTTGATCTATAATTTCAGCAAGGCCCAAAGTTTTCTCCCCAGACTCTTTGATTTCCTTTTCCAGACTTGCAACTTTGTAATTTACCTCCTTTCTTTCCACTTCCTGCCTTTTTTTCCATTCAGCCTGCTTCTCCATCACTTTTCCTAGAGATTCTCCTCATTTTTCGCAATTCACTTTAATTAGCTTAACTTCCTCTTTCAGTACTTCATTTTCCTTCTTCATATCGGCACACTCTTTCATTACATTGTCATAACTCGTTTCCAGGCCCCCATACTTTTCAAACAGTTTTTCAATTTTACCTTCCAACTCCAGAATTTTCTTCACATAAACGCTGTGTGTGTGTGTGTGTGTGTGTGTGTGTGTGTATGTTCACGAATGTTACAAGGCGGGACGCATGTAACTTATCTTTTGAGAGGGAGAGTGGGAGGGAGGGAAGGGAGATGGGAAGGGAGGGAATGGAGAGAGAGAGAGAGAGAGAGAGATGGGAACAGTCTATGCCATTGGGGAATTTTAGACACAAGGCAGGATGCATGTAGCTTATCTTTATTGATTGGTGGAGACAAGGATGATGGGAGGAGCACTAGGATTTCAAGGACAGCATACGGCATGTATAGTTGGTATCCAACATACTATACGGGACAACTGAACTGAAGATAGCTCAGAAAAAAAAAAATATGACGCCTACGTAGGCGTCACCGTATATGCTACTGGGGCTTCATGACGCCTACATAGGCGTCACCGTATTGAAGGGGTTAAGGTGAGGAAGGAAGAGGAAAAGAACTTTGAAAAGGACATTGTCAAAAAATGTAAGGAGCAACCAAAATTGTTCTACAGATTCATAAATGGAAAAATTAGGCAAAAAGAAACAATAGAAAAGTTAAAAGGAGAGAACGGGATGGTGGAAGACCCAAAAAGTATGGCAGAACTATTAAATAATAAATTTCAGGAGGTCTTTACTAAGGAATCCAAATTTGAAAGTCCACAGGGTAATAGAGAGACAGTCTATATGAAAGAGATTAAAGTAACCAAGCTTGAAATAAAAGAGTTAATGAAGGAACTGGATGAAGAGAAGGCAATGGGACCAGATGAAGAGAAGGCAGAATACTGAAAGAATGTAGGGAAGAACTAGCAAGTCCTATATACAACATCATAAAATGCTCAATAGAAAATGGAACAGTACCAGTAGAATGGAAAAGAGCTGAGGTGGTTCCCATATATAAGAGCGGAAGGAAGGAAGAACCTTTAAATTACAGACCAGTAGAGATGTACCGATACCAAAATTTTGGCCGATTCCGATACCGATACCACCTAATTGGGCTGATACTGATACCACCGATACCAATACTACTACTTATAGTGATTACTGCACTGGACACCAGGATGAGTTGGTGACAAGCGTTATCAGATGGGAGGCTTTGTTTTGGGGGATGCTGTAAGTTCTTCTGAGAACGTTTGTGAAATAGGAGCAATTCCAGAAGCTTTTTGAAGCCATTTGCAAAGGTAAATTACTCAGTAATTGGAATGAATATCTTCTCAGTCTTCTGATTCTTGTCAGTTATTTTAAATTCTTACTTCTTACTCCTTTATCTACAATTTGGTCTTGTGCATTTTCATTATTAATTTTATTGACAATATTTTGGCGATCAAAAATATTTTTAAAATTATTAAAATTGTAAAACAGACACAAAATATTAGCAAAAGAAACTCATTTTGTTGTGTATCTTTCTCTTTAATTAAATCTGACATCCTTTGATATTAATTCATTAGACATTAGTAGACCAATTCAGAAAAAGGAGCTTTCACCTAATCTTTTCAATTAAATAGAAAAAAAATTTAGATTATTCTAAATTTCTAGTGTATTGCTATGATCTTAAATAATTAACATGCAACAAATTATACACAATGCACATGATTACAAAACAGAATTGTTACTTTCTTAGTTATGGAATTTTTACATCCTTAGGTTAACACAAGTAACTCAAAAATTAAACTTGCATTAAAATTAATATACATATATAATTTGAGCTTCCACCTATTCCAGTATGATATCTTGGAAAAGGCTAGCACCAGCACTGTTAGTTATAAATCAAATAAGAATATGCTGTTATTTACAATAATGCAAAATGCCTAACTATATATATATATATATATATATATATATATATATATATATATATATATATATATATATATATATATATATATATATATATACCAAATCATTTTGTTGGATTCTCAATATATGAAGTTTGACATTCTTAGATTATAGTTAAAAAACTTAAGCTTTTCACCTGTGTGAACTTTGTGTGGGTGGAGGAGCAGCGTCTGACTGAGAGACAGTGAGAATGCGTGGTGACTCATGACCGACTGTGTGACAGGATGCCGGAGTTCAGCCTATACGCGTTTCATCTGGCGTCAATTTAGAGGTTGTGGCTTATTACCACAGAAAACAGTATTCTATGACATACGGTAATCACCAGAAACTTAATACGCCGTATTATATTAATTTGGTATCATCAATATCTTATATCGAACATATCACTAAGTAGTAAATTTCTTTTAGGTATTGGAAGTATCAGCATAAAATAAGCCAATACCGATACCGATACCGATACCCAAAAAATGGGCCGATACCGCCAATTCCGATACCTATACCGAAGCATCAGTACATCTCTACAGACCGGTATCACTAACTAGTGTAATATGCAAGATGTGTGAAAGAATAATAAAGAAACAATGGATCGAGTTCCTTGAAGACAACAAATTAATATCAAATAGCCAGTTTGGTTTTAGAAAAAGACGGTTGTGTGTAACTAATCTATTGAGTTTCTATTCTAGAATAGTTGATAGAGTACAAGAGAGAGAGGGATGGGTTGACTGTGTTTATTTGGATTTTAAAAAGGCATTTGACAAAGTGCCACATGCAAGATTACTATGGAAGTTAGAGGAGAAGGGTGGCTTAAAAGGAAGCACGTTGAGATGGATAGAAAATTATTTGAGGGGGAGAGAAATAAGGACGGTAGTTAAAGATATGAAGTCCAAATGGAGAGCAATAGAAAGCGGAGTGCCACAGAGGTCAGTATTGGCACCAATACTTTTCCTCATATATATAAATGACATGCCAAAGGGAGTGAACAGCTACATAAATCTGTTTGCGGACGATGCGAAACTGTGCAGAGTCATTAAACAAAAAGAGGATTGTGAAATAATACAGGAAGACTTAAACAAGATCTGGAAATGGAGTAAAAAATGGGAGATGGAATTCAATGTGGACAAAAGCCATGTCATGGAAATGGGAAAAAGTGAAAGACGACCAGTGGGAATCTATAAGATGGGAGATGGAGTAGAACTAGAAAAAGTAAAAAAGGAAAAGGACTTGGGTGTGACAATGGAAGAAAACAATCAACCGGTAAGCCATATTGATAGAATTTTCAGAGAGACATAATTTGCTAAGGAATATTGGATTAGCATTTCACTACATGGACAAAGAAATGATGAAGAAATTGATAAGTACTAAAATAAGACCCAGATTGGAATTTGCAGGAGTTGTGTGGACCCCCCATAAAAAGAAACAAGAAGTCTTCCATGAGGGACTTTATCAAATGCCTTTCTAGTGTCCAGGTATACTGTGTCTACCCATCCATCTCTGTTTTCAAGTCCTGCAATAACCCTGGAGTAGAAGCTTAATAAGTTTGATACACATGACCGCCCTGTCCTGAACCCAAATTGTCTGTTTGATATGACTTGCTCCTCTTCTAGAAATTTAACCCATTTTTCTTTGATAATTATTTTACATAACTTCCCTACAACACTTGTAAGTGACACTGGTCTGTAGTTTAGTGGTTCAGTTGCCTTTTCTCCTTTAAATATTGGTACTACATTGGCTCTCTTCCACTCTAGTGGAACTTTCCCTTCATTTATTGAACTTTTAATTATTTCCCAAATTGGCTCCAGTAATTGCTCTTTACATTCTTTTAACACCCAGCCTGATACATCATCTGGCCCCATTGCTTTTCTGACTTCCAACTTGTCCAGTAATCTTCCAATATCCTCTTTATGAACTGCAATTTCCTGTAATCCTAGGCAATTCAATGTCCTATTAGGTTCTGTGAAGTCATCTTCTTCCATGAATACCGTTTTGAAGCTCTCATTCATTATTTCACACATTTTTTTCTCTGTTTGGTATGTCTTTCCTTCTTTAATTATTTTTTAACTTGTTTCCTTATTCTTTGTTTTGCCGTTTATAAACTTGTAGAAAAGTTTTGGTTCATCCTTGCTTTTATCCACTACATCATTCTCAAACTTTCTTTTTTCCTCTCTCCTTACTCTGATATATTCATTTCTAGTATCTTTGTACTGCCAACTATTATAGTCATTTCCCTGCTTTAAAAGTTTCTTCCACACTTTATCCTTTGCCTTTTTTGCTTGTAAGCATCTAGCATTGTACCAAGTATGTATTTTTTTTTTCTGAACTCTATAAACAGGAACAAACATTTTAACTCCTTCATTGTATTCCTGTAAGAATATGTCATATTTCTCTTGTACAGTCTTCCTGCACATAATATTACTCCAGTCAATATTAGCAAAATAGCTCCTTAGTTTTTCAAAATCTGCTCTTGCATAACTTAATCTGTCTCCTTTATAGTCCTCTCTGTATCTTATCTCATCTTCCTTCTGCATTTGCATCTCACATGTCACATGATTGGAGGGCTCCGGTTTTTTTTGTGAAGACTAGGTCAAGTAACGATGTTTCCTCTTCCCCTCTGTATCTTGTTGACTCTTCTACCCACTTTTCCACTGTATTAACCATAGTCAACTGTAACACTTTCTCACTCCACTGCCCAGCATTGTCTATTACTTCCATCTCTCTCCAGTTTATTTTTTTCCAGTTAAAGTCTCTAACTAAGAGTATTCTTCTATCTCTTCTTATCATGTTATCCAGACACTTTATCCTCTCTCTTTTCATATCTTTATGCTCTTCTGATGCCCATGTATTAGTTTTTGGTGGAACATATGTAACTATAATTTTTCTCTTCTTCAAATCTTCTGTTCTGATTGTTACTCCCAATGCTTCCACTTTGTCCTCTCCATATTGCACATCCTCCACACAAATGTTATCATGAACCATTATTAGCACTTCTCCTCCCCCTTTATCCTTCAGGTATTATATCCTTCCTCTTTAAAGTTGACATGGATCTCATTCTTCAGTTTTGTTTCAATGATACACATTACATCTGCTTTTTTCTCTTTCAAATAATCCTGAACTTCCAATATACTTGATAACAAACCATCTATGTTAGTATAAGTCACTCTTAATTTATTGCGTCCTCCACGACCTTCTCTTTTTTCCTTAAGTACCACTTCTTTAGTCTCATATCTAGAACCCTCCAATAAAAATTCTTCTTCTCTATCTCTGTCCTTTTCTCGTTTTTTTCCTTAGCCTCACTTCTTCGTACTTTCTCCTTTTCCCTTTCCTCTAAGTTCAAATCTTTTTTATCAATATTTCCTTGTGATCGATATCATCGGCTAACTTCCCTTTTCTAGCCATTATTTCCTCTACAGTCACTTGAGATCTCATTTTCACCTTCATTGGTCTCTTACCCCCTTCAGTGTACCTTCCCAGCCTAACCACTTCCTCCACCTCCTGCCAACCTTACAAGATAGAAGAGAACGCAGGGACCTAATAACAATGTATAAGATAGTAAATGATATTGAAAAGATAGACAAAGAGGACCTGGTGATGATGGCAGAAGAGGATGGAAGGACAAGAGGACATGAAAAGATCAGGATGAGGCAGTATGTGAAGGATGTTGGTAAATACAGTTTTTCACACAGAACGGTGGAGAAATGGAATGTATTGGATAATGGAATTGTTGCAACACATAGTGTGCATAACTTTAAAGAAAAATTACATAAATGGAGACGTGGAGACAGGACACTATGAGCCCCGCTCGAACCCTGTACAATACAACTAGGTAAATACACACACTACAAGAAATGGCTTCAAGAATGGTTCCAGAATTTGAAGGGATGACATATGAGGAGAGACTAAAGGCTATGGATCTACCAACCCTGTAACAGAGAAGGGAGAGAGGGGATCTAATACAAGTTTATAAATTGATTAATGGAATGGATCAAGTGGATAATGAGAAACTGATCCTGAGAGAAGAATATGACATTCGAAGCACAAGATCGCATAATAAAAAACTGAGGAAGGGAAGATGTCTGAGAGATGTTAAAAAATATAGTTTCCCGCAAAGATGTATTGAGACTTGGAACAGTTTGATTGAGGAAGTGGTGTCAGCAATGAGTGTGCATAGTTTTAAAGAAAAATTGGATAAGTGTAGATATGGAGACAGGGCCACACGAGTGTAAGCCCAGGCCCGATAAAACTACAACTAGGTAAATACACACACACACATGAGAGACACGGTAGAGGAAGGATGCACTGGCGCCATTCCGACAATCAGCTGATCTTCACTACATACCGGTTGTACAGTTTTTACAGTGGCCTGGGCAGGTAGTGTGGACCCATTTTTCTTCATGCAATATTAAGGAATGATGAGTGAAAAAGAGATTCCATCAAAATACAGACATGAGATTAGAGAAGGAAGGAAAGCTGATGATGACTATGCTGGTGAGGGTGAGCGTGTATTCGAAGGTTTCGATACGACGACTACTTCACTACTAAAGAGAGTGTCAAATATTGAATATAAACTAGATAAATTGATAAAGGAGAAGATGGAAATGAAAGTGAATGAAGAACAGGAAAAAGAGTTTATAAAACTGAGAGAAAGGATAAAAAAAGTGGAACAAAACGAAGCTAGGCTAAGAGCGGAAAACGAAGAACTTAAAAAGGAAGTAGCTAACTACAAAAAGCAGATGGAAGAAGGACTCGGTAAAGCCGAGAAAGAAAAAAGAGAAGCTGAAAGATCTAGTAAACAAAGAAGAGGAAAGAGTACAGAACGTAATTAAAAAAGAAGTACAAGCATGGAGAGTCGAAGATAAGAAAGATAAGGCTGATTTTCAGGAGGTTATTCAAAAACAACTAAAAGAAAAAGAAGAGAATATGACAAACAAAATGATAGGAGTCCTCAAGACAAAAGAAAATCTAGTTAGAGAAATTGCAGAAAAAAAAGAGTGTAGTCGTATTTGGAATAAAAGAAAAAAATATAAAATATAGACCAAAAAGAGAAAAAGAAGAAATGAAATCAGTCAAAGACCTACTGAAGAATCTAAACGACGAAGATAGGCAGAACTTGGAAGAGGAAGTAGAAGAAATAAACAGAATGGGACCATATCAAGAAGGAAAAACGAGACCAAGTAAAATACTACTAAAATCACAAGCAGCAACAGAAGAAATATTATATAGAACAACAAAACTTAGAGAAACAGAAGGCTGCAAGGATATCTATATATAAAAAAAATAGAAATGAAGAAGAAAGGAAGAGATACAATGAAATGGCAGCAGCAATAAGGGAAAAGAATAATGAAAGGTCAGAATAGGAGAAGAAGGCATTTTTTTGGAGAATTCTAGGAGACAGGATAAGGAAATGGTATATAAACGAGAAGGAAGAGAAAAAAGTGGAACAAGTTTAACTAAAAATGATAAAGGCAAAAAATTAAAAATGATGTATACGAACATATACGGGGTTTTATCAAGTAAACTAGAATTAAGAGATTACATAAAGAAAGAAAATCCAGATATTGTATGCCTGGCTGAAACAAAACTAAATAAGGCAATCAAAATAGACTTGGATAATAGGTATAATGTATGGAGAAGAGACAGAATGGGCAAAGGAGGAGGAGGTGTCATGATTATGTTAAGGAAGGAGATAGTGATAAATGAAATGGAATGTGGGGAAGGAAAAGCAGAAGTATTGTATATTAAGATGCATATTAATAAAAAAGAGATAACAATCATTGTAACATATGTGCCACCAAAAACAAATTCATGGACCAATCAAGAATATAAAGACATGATAGATGACACAATAAGGAGTCTAACAAGAATCGTTAAAGAAAGGAGAAAAGTGATATTAGTAGGAGATTTCAACTGTAAAGAAGTGGACTGGGAAAATTATGAAAGTGGTATGGGGAAGAAGCCTGGGAGAAAGATTCTTGAACCTAATGATAGACAATATGATGGACCAGAGAGTAAAGGAATGCACAAGATTCAGAGGAAACGACGAGCCGGCGAGATTGGACCTAGTTTTTACAAGGGGTATACAAATGAATGATGATATAAGATATAAGTGCCCATTGGGAAAGAGTGACCATGCAATATTAGAAATAGATATAGAAGAGGAAAGGAAGATAGAGACGATTCATACAAAGGAGACCGATTAAATTACAGAAAGGCTGATATTGAGAATCTCAAGAACTATTTTAAAACGTAGACTGGGAGGAGATGGAAAACTCAGAGACAATGCAAGACAAATATAACTTATTTTGGAAATATACAAAACAGGAGTCAGGAATATGTCCCAAAATATAGACCTAAAGAAGAAGGAAAGAAAGATTGGTTTAATGCAAGGTGTGCTAGGCAAAGGAGAAAAGAGATGGAGCATGGAAAAGGTGGAGGAGAAATAGAATCCAGCAAATAAGGAAAACTTCAAAGCAGCGAGAAATGAATATGTTAAGGTGAGGAAGGAAGAGGAAAAGAACTTGAAAAGACATTGTCGAAAAATGTAAGGAGCAACCAAAATTGTTCTATAGATTCATAAATGGAAAAATTAGGCAAAAAGAAACAATAGAAAGGTTAAAAGGAGAGAACGGGATGGTGGAAGACCCAAAAGTATGGCAGAACTATTAAATAAAAATTCCAGGAGGTCTTTACTAAGGAATCCAAATTTGAGAGGCCACAGGGTAATAGAGAGACAATCTATATGAAAGAGATTAAAGTAACCAAGCTTGAAATAAAAGAGTTAATGAAGGAACTGGATGAAGAGAAGGCAATGGGACCAGATGAAGTCTCAGGCAGAATACTGAAAGAATGTAGGGAAGAACTAGCAAGTCCTATATACAACATCATAAAATGCTCAATAGAAAATGGAACAGTACCAGTAGAATGGAAAAGAGCTGAGGTGGTTCCCATATATAAGAGCGGAAGGAAGGAAGAACCTTTAAATTACAGACCGTATCACTAACTAGTGTAATATGCAAGATGTGTGAAAGAATAATAAAGAAACAATGGATCGAGTTCCTTGAAGACAACAAATTAATATCAAATAGCCAATTTGGTTTTAGAAAAGATGGTCTTGTGTAACTAATTTATTGAGTTTCTATTCTAGAATAGTTGATAGAGTACAAGAGAGAGAGGATGGGTTGACTGTATTTATTTGGATTTAAAAAAGGCGTTTGACAAAGTGCCACATGCAAGATTACTGTGGAAGTTAGAGGAGAAGGGTGGCTTAAAAGGAAGCACATTGAGATGGATAGAAAATTATTTGAGGGGGAGAGAAATAAGGACAGTAGTTAAAGATATGAAGTCCAAGTGGAGAGCAGTAGAAAGCGGAGTGCCACAGGGGTCAGTATTGGCACCAATACTTTTCCTCATTTATATTAACGAGCCAGAAGTGAACAGCTACATAAATCTGTTTGCAGATGATACGAAACTGTGCAGAGTTATAAAGCAAAAGGAGGATTGTGAAATACTGCAAGAAGACCTAAATAAGATCTGGGAATGGAGTAAGAAGTGGGAAATGGAATTCAATGTGAACAAAAGCCATGTCATGGAAATGGGAAAGAGTGAAAGACGACCTGTGGGAATCTATAAGATGGGAGATGGAGTAGAACTGGAGAAAGTAAAAAAGGAAAAGGACTTAGGAGTGACGATGGAAGAAAACAATCAACCAGTAAGCCATATTGATAGAATTTTTAGAGAAACATATAATTTGCTAAGGAATATTGGAGTAACATTTCACTACATGGACAAAGAAATGATGAAGAAATTGATAAGTACCAGATTGGAATATGCAGGAGTAGTGTGGACCCCTCATAAAAAGAAATACATAAGGAAATTGGAGAGGCTACAAAAAATAGCTATAAGAATGGTCCCAGAACTTGAAGGGATGACATATGAGGAGAGACTAAAGGCTATGGATCTACCAACCTTGGAACAAATAAGGGAGAGAGGAGACCTGATACAAGTCTATAAATTGATCAACGGAATGGACCAAGTGGATAATGAGAAACTGATCCTGAGAGAAGAATATGACATCCGAAGCACAAGATCGCATAGTAAAAAGCTGAAAAAGGGAAGATGTCTGAGAGATATTAAAAAATATAGTTTCCCGCAGAGATGTATTGAGACGTGGAACAGTTTAGATGAAGAAGTAGTGTCTGCAACGAGTGTGCACACTTTTAAAGTAAGATTGGATAAGTGTAGATATGGAGACAGGGCCACACGAGCATAAAGCCCAGGCCCTGTAAAACTACAACTAGGTAAATACACACACACATGCCCCAACCTGTTCGGTTTGATCTCTCTCTCTCTCTCTCTCTCTCTCTCTCTCTCTCTCTCTCTCTCTCTCTCTCTCTCTCTCTCTCTCTCTCTCTCTCTCTCTGAAGAGTTACCTTCTACCATTTTATTATAATCGAAGATAATGAATAAATGAACATGAAAGAATGGTAATATTTTATTCAATTTGCTGAACAAATTTAGCATATGTGTCCCTTCGCTCTTATCAGGGTGCTTTCGACACGGCTGGTCGCTGGGGCTGCCAAGTGTCGCCCTCAGAATGGGAGAATAGCTTAGTTACCCCTAAATATACAGAGCTAGTGGGAACACTACGGTTGGAAAAAGAAGCCAGATACTTCCACTCGCCATCTGACTCGAGAAACCGCGCGTGGAGCTCAAACATAAGGCGCGAAAATTCTTGATTACGGGAACAATCGCCGACGCACTTATGCAATCGTTCATATACTATCGCCGGAATATAAGGGTTAATAGGTACAGAAACCAGGACAGTTGTCAGAGGCAGTAAATCGGAGTGGAGAGCTGTAAAAAGTAGAGTCGTGCAGGGATCAGTGTTGGTGCCAGTAATGTTCTCAATCTAGGTAAATGACATGGCAGAAGGGGTAACAAGTTATATGAGTCTATTTGCTGATGATGCTAAAATCATGAGCAAAATAACAAGTGAAGAGGACTGCAATGCCGTGAACCAAGACCTAACCAAAATACATGAATGGTCATCAAGGTGGAACATGGAGTTTAATGCCAAGAAATGCAATGTGATGGCATTTGGTACAAATGCAAGAACAGAAGGAAACTATTATTGGGTACAGAGAAAGGTAACATAAGAACAGAGGAAAGAGATCTGGGAGTAACTGTCTCAAACAGCCTGACATTTAGCAATCACATAAACAAGATCACAAGAGAAACATATAATCTAGTGAGAAACACCAAGATGGTCTTCAACTACATAGATGAAGATATGATAAAAAAAAAAAAAAAAAAACTGATAACATCTATGATATGCCCAAAATTGGGATATGCATCATTAGTGTGGTCACCAAGGCTAAAAAAGATATCAGAAAACTGGAAAGGATTCAGAGAGCTGCTACAAGTCTAAAGGATATAGCTATGAAGAGAATTTGAAAAAAAAATTGGGCCTGTCGCCACTAGAAAAAAAGGAGGGGAAGAAGTGATCTGATAGCTTTATATAGAATATTAGATTTGGAAAAGGTGAACAAGGATGACTTTGTAGTACCTGAAAATAGTGGCACTATAGGACATAAAGAGAAAAGAAGTGTGTGCAGAAGAGACATCAAGAAGCACAGCTTTCCTCATAGAAGTACAGCAGTGTGGAATGAGCTTACTGACCAGACTTTTTGTTTTGCTATGGCTTATAGCACCTGTAGGTACACTTGAAAAGTATGTATAGGAAGCGCTGTTCAGCTTCCACCCATTAGTAGCGCAGGCAATTTTTACTTAAAGTGGTACCCATGTTATGGCTTATATCACCACCCAAGCACATCTTTGGTTGGTGTAACCACCTAGAACCTGGGTATCATGGTGACATGTTAGTAACTTTAAGGGGGAATTGCCACAGATATGATATTGTTTTCCAAAAATTTAAGGAAAAATATTTTTCTTTTTAAAATATGAATATGGTGATGGCAACACTCAAACTTTTGTGGTGAAATCTTTTTTCTAAATTGTTTTTTATTAAGAAAATAAATAAGAATATTGCAATCATTGGCGACCCAATAACACAGGTAATGCTTTTTTATCGGCCATTGAATTAGAATGTGTGTTTTTAGGGTATTGGAAATGAGTAATTATTGTTTGGTAGTGTTTAGCAGCCTAACTCAGTGGCCTGAGCCTGCAGAATGTTGTCATCTGCTTCTCAGTGGTCTGTGGACCTCACTAGGGAAAGGTTGGGTGTATTGCTTTTTAGTGATATACACTTTCTACCTACTTATGGTCCCTAGACTTCCCTAAAATAGCCTTTTGGATTGCCACTTTGTTCTCCATTCAGTAATAAAGCATTTGGTACAAGTACAAAAATGCTAACAAGCAAATCTACTCTTAGGGAAGCTGTTTTCTTATGAGAATCTTCACTACATAGGTTAGGTAAATAGGTGACATCCTTGGATTAACACCAACAATATCACTACCTCTCACCTCTAGAAGTGTGACAGTAAACACGAGGTAGTGATGAAGAGGAAGGAGAAAATATTTAGACCAAGATTACCAAGCAGTACGTGTTTAACCCTCAACATGCAACCAGCCTACATATAGCAAGGGTTGTAAAAAACTGGCGGTAAGAGGTAGCAAGCTGGCGTTAGTACCATTGGAAAGAGCATTTTCTGGAGGTCAAGACTGACTATTCCATTGCTGGCCTGTGCTACATACTAGCAGTCCAGCCCCCGCCCCGCCCCCCAATCCCGTGATTCACAGAGGGTCTGGTCGACCATGTCCCTCCCTCTTCCTGCCTCCTCTCTCCTCCTTTAGCCCTCCCTTCCTTTGTGTGCGTTGCTGGAGGGTTGTCTGGGCGTCAGGTAAAGCTTTGATGCTCACATACACGCATGCATACAGTGAGACCAATTAAGATATTACTAAAATCACAAGCAACAGCAGAAGAAGTACTATATAGAAAAACAAAACTCAGAGAAACATAAGGTTGCAAAAAAAAAAATATATATATATATATATATATATATATATATATATATATATATATATATATATATATATATATATATAAAGAAAAATAGAAACGAGGGGGAAAGGAAGAGACACAACGAACTGGTGGCAGAAGCAAGAGAAAAAAATAATGAAAGGTCAGAGGAGGAGAAGAAGGCATTTCTTTTTTTTTTTTGGAGACTTATAGGAGACAGGATAAGGAAATGGTATATAAAGGAGAAAGAAGAGAAAAAAATGGAGCAAGTTTAACTAAAAATGATAAGAACAAGAGACTAAAAATGATGTATACAAACATAGATGGGATTTTATCTAGTAAATTAGAATTAAGAGATTACATAAAGAAAGAAGAACCAGATATTGTATGCCTGGTGGAAACAAAGTTAAATGAGGCAATAAAAATAGACATAGATGAAAAGTATAATATATGGAGGAGAGACAGAGTGGGTAAAGGAGGAGGAGTCATGATGATGTTAAGGAAAGAGATGGTGGTAAATCAAGTGGAGTTTGGGGAAGGAAAATCAGAAATACTGTATATTAAGATACATATTACTAAAAAGGAATTAACAATCATTGGAACATATGTGCCACCCAAAACAAACTCATGGAGCAACCAAGAATATAAAGACATGATAAATGACACAGTAAGGAGTCTTACAAGAATCATTAAAGAAAGGAGAAAAGTGATATTGGTAGGAGATTTCAACTGTAAGGAGGTGGACTGGAAAAATTATGAAAGTGGTATGGGGGAAGGTGCCTGGGGAGATAGATTCCTGAACCTAATGATAGATAATTTGATGGTCCAAAGAGTAAAGGAAAACACAAGATTCAGAGGAAACGATGAGCCGGCAAGATTGGACCTAGTTTTTACAAGGCATATACAAATTAACGATGATATAAGATATAAGTGCCCATTGGGAAAGAGTGACCATATAATATTAGAAATGGATATAGAAGAAGGAAAGGAAGATAGAGATGAATTATACAAAGGAGACCGATTAAATTACAGAAAGGCTGATATTGAGAACCTCGAGCTATTTTTAAAACATAAACTGGGAGGAGATGGAAAACTCAGAAACGGTTCAAGAGAAATATAACATTTTTGGAAATATACAAAACAGGAGTCAGGGAATATGTCCCGAAATATAGACCTAAAGAAGAAGGAAAGAAAGATTGGTTTAATGCAAGATGTGCTAGGGCAAAGGAGAAACAAGATGGAGCATGGAAAAGGTGGAGAAGAAACAGAAATCCAGAAAATAAGGAAAACTTCAAAACAGCAAGAAATGAATATGCTAAGGTGAGAAAGGAAGAAGAAAGGAACTATGAAAAGGACATTGTCGAAAAATGTAAGGAACAACCAAAATTGTTCTACAGATTCATAAATGGAAAAATAAGACAAAAAGAAACAATAGAAAGGTTAAAAGGAGAGAACGGAATGGTGGAAGACCCAAAAAGTATGGCAGAACTTTTAAATAGTAAATTTCATGAGTTCTTTACTATGAATCCAAATTTGAAAGACCACAGGGTAATAGAGAAACTGTCCATGTGAAAGAGATTAAAAGTAACCAAGCTTGAAATAAAAAAGTTGATGACGAAACTAGATGAGGAAAAGGCAATGGGACCCGGATGAAATCTCAGGCAGAATACTGAAAGAATGTAAGGAAGAACTAGCAAGTCCTATATACATCATCATAAAATGCTCAATAGAAAATGGAACAGTGCCAGTGGAGTGGAAAAGAGCTGAGGTGGTTCCCATACATAAGAGCGGAAGGAAGGAAGAACCTTTAAATTACATACTGGTATCACTAACTAGTGTAATATGCAAGATGTGTGAAAAAGTAATAAAGAAGCAATGGATTGAGTTTCTTGAAGACAACAAATTATTATCAAATAGCCAATTTGGTTTTAGAAAAGGTCGGTCATGTGTAAAACAAATTTACTGAGTTTTTACTCTAGAATAGTTGATAAAGTACAAGAGAGAGAGGGATGGATTGACTGTATTTATTAAGATTTAAAAAAGGCGTTTGATAAAGTGCCACATGAAAGATTACTATGGAAGTTAGAGGAGAAGGGTGGCTTAAAAAGAAGCACATTGAGATGGATGAAAAATTACTTGAGTGGGAAAGAAATAAGGACGATAGTTAAAATTATGAAATCCAAGTGGAGAACAGTAGACAGCGGAGTGCTACAGGAGTCAGCATTGACGCCAATACTTTTCGTATATATAAACAACATGCCAGAGGGAGTGAACAGCTACATAAATCTGTTTGTGGACGATGCGAACTTGTGCAGAGTCATTAAACAAAACGAGGATTGTGAAATACTACAGAAAGACTTAAACAAGATCTGGAAATGGAGTAAAAAATGGGAGATGGAATTCAGTGCGGACAAAAGCCATGTTATGGAAATGGGAAAAAGTGAAAGACGACCAGTGGGAATCTATAAGATGGGAGATGGAGTAGAACTAGAAAAAGTAAAAAAGGAAAAGGACTTGGGAGTGACAATGGAAGAAAACAATCAACCGGTAAGCCATATTGATAGAATTTTCAGAGAGACGTATAATTTGCTAAGAAATATTGGATTAGCATTTCACTATATGGACAAAAAAATGATGAAGAAATTGATAAGTACTAAAATAAGACCTAGATTGGAATATGCAGGAGTTGTGTGGAACCCCATAAAAAGAAACACATAGAGAAATTGGAGAGACTACAAAAAATGGCTACAAGAATGGTTCCAGAATTTAAAGGGATGACATTTGACGAGAGACTAAAAGCTATGGATCTACCAACCCTGGAACAGAGAAGAGAGAGAGGGGATCTGATACAAGTTTATAAATTGATAACGGAATGGATCAAGTGGATAATGAGAAACTAATCCTGAGAGAAGAATATGACATTAGAAGTACAAGATCGCATAGTAAGAAACTGAGGAAGGGAAGATGTCTGAGAAATGTTAAAAAATTTAGTTTCCCTCAAAGATGTGTTGAGACTTGGAACAGTTTGAGTGAGGAAGTGGTGTCAGCAAAGAGTGTACAGTTGCGGCCTGTAAACTCCTTGCCAGTCTTAGCCCATATATTTTCCAGTAGCGATATCTGGCAGATCCACACCAGGTGAAGGCTTCTGGTTCCCTTGGATTGGTTAAACTCCCTCAAAAACTAAGCCTTAAAGATCCACTCACTTGACCCTCCCCTCCTGGTCCATGTGTCCCCGTGACCTCAGAATGTCAACACTCCATTGTGTGTGTGTGTATTTACCTAGTTGTAGTTTTACAGGGCCTGGGCTTTATGCTCGTGTGGTCCCGTCTCCATATCTACACTTATCCAATTTTTCTTTAAAACTATGTACACTCTTTGCTGATACCACTTCCTCACTCAAACTGTTCCAAGTCTCAACACATCTTTGCGGAAACTAAATTTTTAACATCTCTCAGACATCGTCCTTCCTTAGTTTCTTACTATGCGATCTTGTGCTTCTAAAGTCATATTCTTCTCTCAGGATCAGTTTCTCATTATCCACTTCATCCATTCCGTTAATCAATTTATAAACTTGTATCAGATCCCTCTCTCTTCTCTGCTCCAAGGTTGGTAGATCCATTGCCTTTAGTCTCTCCTCATATGCCATCCCTTTAAATTCTGGAACCATTCTTGTAGCCATTTTTGTAGTCTCTAATTTTCTTATGTGTTTCTTTTTATGGGAGTCCACACAACTCCTGCATATTCCAATCTAGGTCTTATTTTAGTACTTATCAATTTCTTCATCATTTCCTTGTCCATATAGTGAAATGCTACTCCAATATTCCTTAGCAAATTATACGTCTCTCTGAAAATTCTATCAATATGGCTAACCGGTTGATTATTTTCTTCCATTGTCACTCCCAAGTCCTTTTCCTTTTTACTTTTCTAGTTCTACTCCATCTCCCATCTTATAGATTCCCACTGGTCGTCTTTCACTTTTCCCATTTCCATGACATGGCTTTTGTCCACATTGAATTCCATCTCCCATTTTTGCTCCATTTCCAGATCTTGTTTAAGTCTTCCTGTAGTATTTCACAATCCTCTTTTGTTTAATGACTCTGCACAGTTTCGCATCGTCCATAAACAGATTTATGTAGCTGTTCACTCCCTCTGGCATGTCATTTATATATACGAGAAAAAGTATTGGTGCCAATACTGACCCCTGTGGCACTCCGCTGTCTACTGTTCTCCACTTGGACTTCATATCTTTAACTATCGTCCTTATTTCTCTCCCCCTTAAGTAATTCTTCATCCATCTCAATGTGCTTCCTTTTAAGCCACCCTTCTCCTCTAACTTCCATAGTAATCTTTCATGTGGCACTTTATCAAAAGCCTTTTTTAGATCTAAATAAATACAGTCAACCCATCCTCTCTCTCTTGTACTTTATCAACTATTCTAGAGTAGAAACTCAATAAATTTGTCACACATGACCGACCTTTTCTAAAACCAAATTGGCTATTTGATAATATTTTGTTGTCTTCAAGAAACTCGATCCATTGCTTCTTTATTACTTTTCACACATCTTGCATATTACACTAGTTAGTGATACCGGTCTGTAATTTAAAGGTTCTTCCTTCCTTCCGCTCTTATATATGGGAACCACCTCAGCTCTTTTCCACTCCACTGGCACTGTTCCATTTTCTATTGAGCATTTTATGATGTTGTATATTGGACTTGCTAGTTCTTCCTACATTCTTTCAGTATTCTGCCTGAGACTTCATCCGGTCCCATTGCCTTTTCCTCATCCAATTCCGTCATCAACTTTTTATTTCAAGCTTGGTTACTTTAATCTCTTTCATATAGACAGTCTCTCTATTACCCTGTGGTCTTTCAAATTTGGATTCCTTAGTAAAGACCTCATGAAATTTACTATTTAACAGTTCTGCCATACTTTTGGGTCTTCCACCATTCCGTTTTCTCCTTTTAACCTTTCTATTGTTTCTTTTTGTCTTATTTTTCCATTTATGAATCTGTAGAACAATTTTGGTTGTTCCTTACATTTTCGACAATGTCCTTTTCATAGTTCTTTTCTTCTTCCTTTCTCACCTTAGCATATTCATTTCTTGCTGTTTTGAAGTTTTCCTTATTTTCTGGATTTCTGTTTCTTCTCCACCTTTTCCATGCTCCATCTCGTTTCTCCTTTGCCCTAGCACATCTTGCATTAAACCAATCTTTCTTTCCTTCTTCTTTAGGTCTATATTTCGGAACATATTCCTGACCCCAGTTTTGTATATTTCCAAAAATAAGTTATATTTCTCTTGAACCGTTAATGAGTTTTCCATCTCCTCCCAGTTTACGTTTTAAAATAGTTCTTGAGATTCTCAATATCAGCCTTTCTGTAATTTAATCGGTCTCCTTTGTATGATTCATCTCTATCTTCCTTTCCTTCTTCTATATCCATCTCTAATATTACATGGTCACTCTTTCCCAATGGGCACTTGTATCTTATATCATCGTTAATTGGTATATCCCTTGTAAAAACTAGGTCTAATCTTGCCGGCTCATCGTTTCCTCTGAATCTTGTGTTTTCCTTTACTCTTTGGACCATCAAATTATCTATCATTAGGTTCAGGAATCTATCTCCCAGGCATCTTCCCCCATACCACTTTCATAATTTTCCCAGTCTACCTCCTTACAGTTGAAATCTCCTATCAATATCACTTTTCTCCTTTCCTTAATGATTCTTGTAAGACTCCTTATTGTGTCATCTATCATGTCTCTATATTCTTGGTTAGTCCATGAGTTTGTTTTGGTGGCACATATGTTCCAATGATTGTTAACTCCTTTTGTTAATATGCATCTTAACATACAGTATTTCTGATTTTCCTTCCCCAAACTCCACTTGATTTACCACTATCTCCTTCCTTAACATCATCATGACTCCTCCTCCTCCTTTACCCACTCTGTCTCTCCTCCATATATTATACCTTTTATCTATGTCTATTTTATTGCCTCATTTAACTTTGTTTCCACCAGGCATACAATATCTGGTTCTTCTTTCTTTATGTAATCTCTTAATTCTAATTTACTAGATAAAATCCCATCTATGTTTGTATACATCATTTTAATCTCTTGTTCTTATCATTTTAGTTAAACTTGCTCCATTCTTTTCTCTTCTTTCTCTTTTATATACCATTTCCTTATCCTGTCTCCTATAATTCTCCAAAAATGCCTTCTTCTCCTCCTCTGACCTTTCATTATTTTTTTCTCTTGCTTCTGCCACCAGTTCATTGTGTCTCTTCCTTTCCTCCTCGTTTCTATTTTTCTTTATATATATATCTTTGCAACCTTCTGTTTCTCTGAGTTTCGTTTTTCTATATAGTACTTCTTCTGCTGCTGCTTGTGATTTTAGTAATATCTTAATTGGTCTCACTGTTCCTTCTTGATATGGTCCCATTCTATGGATTTCTTCTACTTCCTCTTCTAAGTTCTGTCTATCCTCGTCATTCAGATGTTTTAGTAGGTCTTTTACTGATTTCATTTCGTCTTTTTCCCTTCTTGGTCTATATTTAACATTTTTTCTTTCAGTCCAAAAATAATTACACTCTTCTTTTTTCCGCAATTTCTCTTACTAAATTTTCTTTTTCTTGAGGACTCCTATCATTTTGCTTGTCATATTTTCATCTCTTTCTTTTAACTGTTCTTGAAATACTTCTTGAAATGATTCCTTGTCTTTCTTATCTTGGATTCTCCATGCTTGTACTTCTTTTTTAATCACGTCTTGTACTCTTTCTTCTTCTTTGTTAACTAGATCTTTTAGCTTTTCTTTTCTTTCTCGGCTTTACCGAGTCCTTCTTCCATCAATTTCTTATAGTTCGCTATTTGGACTTTTAATTCTTCATTTTCGGTTCTTAGCCTAGTTTCGTTTTCTTCCACTCTTTTTATCCTTTCTTTCAATTTCTGGAGCTCTTTATCCTGTTCTTCATTCTCTTTCATTCCCATACTCTCCTTTATCAATTTATCTAATTTACGTTCGATAGTTAAGACTATCAAATAGTGAAGTTTGCGCCGTATCAAAGCCTTCAAATTCTCCTCCTCCCTCACCAACATTGTCATCATCAGCTTTCATTCTTTCCCTTGTCACATACCTGCATTTAGATGGAATATCTTTCTCACTCATTATTATTTAACACTGTATTCATGAAAGGAAAAATGAGTCCACACTTATCGCCCAGGCCACTGTAAACCCAAACAAAGGTAGTGAAGATCGGCTGATTCTCGGGCGGGAGCGACGGTATCGCGTCCTTCCTCTGCTGCGTCTCGTGTGTGTGTGTGTAATTCACTGTTTGATCTGCTGCAGTCTCTGACGAGACAGCCAGACGTTACCCTACGGAACGAGCTCAGAGCTCATTATTTCCGATCTTGGGATAGGTCTGAGACCAGGCACACACCACACACCGGGACAACAAGGTCACAACTCCTCGATTTACATCCCGTACCTACTCACTGCTAGGTGAACAGGGGCTACACGTGAAAGGAGACACACCCGAATATCTCCACCCGGCCAGGGAATCGAACCCCAGTCATCTGGCTTGTGAAGCCAGCGCTCTAACCACTGAGCTACCGGGCCGTGTGTGTGTGTGTGTGTGTGTGTCTGATCTTTATTTTTATTTAATTTTCTCAATTCACGTAGCAAATGTAGCATAGCAATCTCTCTTATCTTCCTCCTCCTCCTCCTCCTCCACTACCACCACCACCCTCATCCTCCTCTTCCTCCACCTTCATCCTTCATATATATATATATATATATATATATATATATATATATATATATATATATATATATATATAGAGAGAGAGAGAGAGAGAGAGAGAGAGAGAGAGAGAGAGAGAGAGAGATTTAATATTTCCTTTTCAGCATTGAAATTTTACTATTGAAATCAATATGATATTCATATATTGATATTGTATAGTAGAGTTTACAAATGTCAAAGACTTCAAGGTGGTGGTGGTGGTGGTGGTAGCAGTGGTAGTGATGGAAGCAGGAAGGATTAACAAAATATTTCACACTTTTTACAACTTTGAGTCTTCCGCCTCTTGACCTAAGGTACATGCCCTGTCCCTCCCCGTGTCCTCAGAATGTCACCACCCCACTACTACTACTACTACTACTACTACTACTACTACTACTACTACTGCTGCTGCTGCTGCTGCTGCTGCTGCTTTTACCACTGTTTCTACCACTACTCTTACTACTACTATTACTACGACAACAACAACAACAAAAACAACTACCACTATTACTACTACTACTACTACTGCACTACTACTACTACTGCTACTACTGCTGCTGCTGCTGCTGCTGCTACTGCTACTGCTGCTACTGCTGCTGCTGCTGCTGCTACTGCTACCACCACCACCACCACCACCACCACACCACCACTACTACCACTACTGCTGCTGCTGCTGCTGCTGCTGCTGCTGCTACTGCTGCTACTGCTGCTGCTGCTGCTGCTGCTGCTGCTGCTGCTGCTGCTGCTGCTTTACCACCATTTCACTGCTACTGCTGCTACTACAACAACAACAACAAAAACAACCACCACTGTTACTGCTGCTGCTGCTGCTGCTGCTGCTGCTACTGCTGCTGCTGCTGCTGCTGCTGCTGCTGCTGCTGCTGCTGCTGCTGCTGCTGCTGCTGCCACCACTGCCACCCTCACCACTGCCAACTGCTGCTGCTGCTGCTGCTGCTGCTGCTACTGTTTTTGCTGCTGCTGCTGCTGCTGCTGCTGCTGCTGCTGCTGCTTTTTGCTGCTACTGCTGCTACTGTTACTGCAACAACAACAACCACTGCTGCTGCTGCTGCTGCTGCTGCTGCTGCAACTGCTGCTGCTGCTGCTGCTGCTGCTGCTGCTGCTGCTGCTGCTGCTGCTACTACCACCACCACCACCACCACCACCACCACCACCACCACCACCACCACCACCACCACTACTACTACTACTACTACTACTACTACTACTACGTTTATTACTACTACTACTACTACTATTACTACTGCTGCTGCTGCTTTTACCACTATTTCTACTACTACTCTTACTACTACTATTACTACAACAACAACAACAACAAAACAACTACCACTATTACTACTACTACTACTACTGCTACCACTACTACTAATACTACTACTACTACTGCTACCACTACTACTGCTACTACTACTACTACTTTTACTACAGAATACCTCCACCCCATGTTTATTGACGCGTCAATTAGGGGCTCCACTACTTGGAGGTCATTAGCCCCAACTCTCGCTAATGACTGTGGCATCCAACCATATCTATTACTCTATAATATAAACATTAGTTGTTAGCTATAAATTCACTCTACCTCTACTCTATCTAATCTTATGCCACTCTCCACCACTGTAGCCTCGCAGTCAAGGCCACTTAAATCTGCAGGTATGGGAGTGGAATGCCTTGTCCCCCTGAGACACAGGAGGGCTGATCTGAGGAGGGAGAATGAAAGACGGCACCTCATCCATGCGACGACATGGCTCCTTGGCTGGTGCTTCTTTTCTGCCATTAGGTCGGCTAGTCTTGAGTAGAAGCACTGAGCCTTGGAGCCCATCCCGCCAGATGTGGTGAAGACCAGAGGTGTGAAGCTGCCCTGGTCAATGTGTTGGATTCTCTCCCCATACGCTCGGATCTTCTCCTGCTCATTCTTGCGGTGGGCGGCCTCCAGGAGAGTTCGTGGTGACAGGCGGCCATCGGGTCAAAGATCCGTATGTCCATGAATGCTTTCTGTCCCTTGTCCAGAACCCTCGTGCGCTGACGTCGACTCGAGCCTCGTTGGTGGTGTTGGCTGTTCTGTAGCGCAGGTGCTCGCCGTCTAGCGGTAGGAGGGTCGGTTCAGTGGAGACATCGTGGCACACCTCCTGAGCATGCTGGCGGTCAGATCTCTTACCTCATCGTGCCTGATACATACGAATCCCCCCTTTTTGCACGTCATGGTGTGGTTGACGTCATTGGGGGAACTACACACACAGGTACTGGGGAGTCCTTCCACCGGCCAGCCGTACCTCAGAGCAATGGCGTCGACAAATTCTTGTTTGTTGAGACTGAAGCCCTTCGCTCAATGGGCAGTGACGTTAGCCAGTTAGAGGCTCCGTTTCCTGTGCAGTGTGGATTTTTCTCACTGTGGTTGCAGGCAGGATGTTTTCAGGTCTTGAGACAATTTCGTTGATGTTGTTGCCTGTCTCTAGATATAATTCGTCTTTGCTCAGTGACTGCACTTTGGGCTATTTCACCATGTGCGTCCTGAGCAATGATCTTTTCTGTGAGGGACCTGGTGAGCTTGAGGGAGTTGAGGTTCTCCACAGTCGCTAACTTCTTAGGGGAGGTGATTCCCATCCCGCCCAGTCTTGGTGGAAGTTCGAGCAGCGCCCTCTCCCCATCTCCGATGGTGTGGGATCTCAGTAACGCTGGGATGAAGGTGTTCCTTATCGAGACCTCCAGTGGTGCAAGGAGAGGCTGATGCCTGGGATGGTGCGCATGGCGAATCTCCATCGATGCTGCAAGCCGTGGGTGTAGGCGGAGTAGGCTGCATGAGGCTCAGTCCTGGCCATGTCAGACAGGACCTCCACCTCATGTATCCACTCCTTCACCTTCTCTCCTATGTATTCCTTCTTGAACTCCTCTGTTCCGATGACAGCACCCAAATGCCGCTGTCCATCCTTTGTTATTATAACTCCACTGCCACTGAAGCTATCCACTGCACTGTCATAGTGTTCAGGCTTTACAATAAGGACGGACTTAGCGGCACTGGGTGTGTACCCTATGATGGGACCATTATCGTTCACTAAGCCCCACCATTTTTCAAGTCTGTTATTTTGCCGGCCCCTGACAGGTCATCCGCGTACGCCACTTGCTTCACACTCGTTTTCTCATATGAGATAACTTGTTGCAGCACTGAAAGTCCGAGGGCGTACATCGCCATGGCCACTGGGTCACCTTGTGTTGTCCCTTCCATGGACTTTAACACCTTAACACTATTACCACTATTACTACATATGTACAAATCCGAGGGGTCACTATATGTGTTTTCTACATAGTGAGCCAGAGAGGACATTTACTCGAATGTTATGAAGCATTGTTTTCTGTTAATAGTGTTGAAAGCGTTTTGGCGTCCACTAATAACACCGCTTCACAATTGTCTTCACTGAATATTTCCCTCATAGCGTGGATGGCGGCTTCCCCTCCTGCCTGCTG